>NC_050455.1:55078299-55188299 GCF_903995425.1 Onychomys torridus | reverse complement strand
GCGTGTGTGTGTGTGTGTGTATGGGTGTGTGTGTGTGTGTGTGTGTATGGGTGTGTGTGGAGTGTGGCGTGTGTGTGTGTGTGGTAGTGGGGTGTGTGTGTGTGTGTGTGGTGTGTATGGGGTGGTGTGGAGTGTGCGTGTGTGTGTGTATGGGGTGTGGTGTGGAGTGTGGCGTGTGTGTGTGTGTGTGTGTGTATGGGTGTGTGTGTGTGTATGTGTGTGTATGGGTGTGTGTGTGTGTACGTGTGTGTTCATGTGTGACAACAGTCTATTCCTGTCATTTGCAGTCAGTACAAAAACAACGTCTAGATAGAAACCTGCTTTACAGTTACCTCAAGTTTCTGATATGTCTTTCAAAAAAACCTTAAATTCTCAGTATGACTTCATTAGCAATTTTTATTCTTATCAACTTACCTAACAGAAATTTCTCTTTAAGTATCCTAGGGAGTCAACCAGCAGCTAAAGCAATCCTAAAGAAAATTTGTGTTTTCACCTTTTTTAAGAATCAAGCATAAATTATTGGCAGGTATTATAAAATTAGTGAAATTACTTTCACCTGAGTTTGAATGGTTCTTACCTTTGTCAAATATTTATTTAAAAGATAAATCTTGATGATATGTAGGTAAATATCTAATTCCATGGTATAAAAATGATGTAAAGGAGAGCTACAAGCTTTTAAAAGGAAAAATGGAGAGGACAGAGGAAGGAGAGGACAGAGGAAGGAGAGGACAGAGGAAAAGGAAGGGGGAGTGATAAGGAGAGAGGTGATTTTCAAGTTCTAGTCAACATTATTGTTACAAAACAGCAAGTTAGCCTTTGTCCTTTCCAGTTTCAAGTTGGAAAAGATATAAATCAGTAATGTGAAAGGATACATTAAAACAAATACAAAGTATAAAACATTATACATTGAGAAAGAAGATTGTCCCTGAAAGCAATGTATTTCACTTGAATATTTCATGCAGGACTTTGGAGACATGACCATGTTTTAAAGCATTTCCATTGTTGCACTGAATGGAGTTATATAAAAAAAAACTATGTACTCTATCAAGTATCACAGATTATTATATTTGATAGCTAGTAAAATACTTATTGCTATATAAAACTAACACTTTCATGAGAGCTTGTTTGGAGGTGCTAGCAGGGGAGTGCAGCTATTTGTATAACCTTGACCGAAGACCTCTTCTATTCGGGGAAGTACATAACTCAATGCCAAAAAAAAAAAAAAAAAAAGAAAAGAAAAAAAAATCGACCCCATTAAAAACTGCAGAAAGGACTTGGATAGAAATCTCTGGAAAGAAAACATCAGAAATGCTTATAGTTCACCATTACTAATTACAAGGAAAATGTAATCAAAACCACAGTGAAGAGTCACCTCTTAAGGCTGAAATGGCAGATCATGGTGAGAAAGTGGAGAAAATGGAACTGTGGTGTTCTGTTGGTATTACAGGCGACTGTATGGCCACTATGGGAGCCTATAGGGCATGCCTAAAGAAAATTTAAAAAGAACTCCCCTGGGGTCCAGCAATTTCTTCCCTGGGCAGTAAGTAAGGAGATGACATCATCCCCCCATAAAGGTATCTGTCTGTATTCTGAGGTCACTGGACAGTATTCACAAAAGCTAAAATACGAAAATAACTACAATATCCATCAAGGATTGTCGCACCCGCCTCGACCAGCAAGGATGACGCAACAACGGGACTCTTCTTAAAACAGTTTATTCAGGACCTTGTTAGTAGCGATGTCTCTCCCCGGGGCAAGCCTCTTCCATCCCCTAAGTAGGTCTGGGCTACCAACCCCAGACAGCCACGTGGGCACTGTCCACAGGTCCACGCATATGCCAGCGGCACACGAATCCAGCCATAGCCAAATAAGGAGCTGTTTACCACAAAGAGTGCTTGCCATTGGGAAGGCAGAGGGTGGAAGCCCGCGCCATCTTTAGGGTGCGGCTACACGCAGCTCTCTACAAAGGATGAGTGATAAGAAATTATATACATGTTTGTTAGTGCATGTGTGTGTGTGTGTGTGTGTGTGTGTGTGTGTGTGTGTGTGTGTGTGTTTGTATGTTAGCATCTGTTAGTGTATGTGTTTGTGTGTGAATGTTAGTATGTATGTTAGTGTATGTTATTGTGTTTGTGTGTGAATATTAGTGTGTACTTATGTGCATGTGTTAGTGTATATTAGTGTGTTTGTGTGTGTTAGTGCCTGTGCATGTCAGTGTTTTAGTATGTTTGTGCATATGTTAAGTGTGTATGTTAGTGTATGCGAGTGTTAGTATGTCTTTGTGTGTGGATATTAGTGTTAGTATGTAAGTGTGTTAGTGTGTATGATAGTGTGTATATGTTAGTGTGTATGTATGTGTCTATGTCAGAGTGACAGGCTTTTACTGGTGATAACATAAGTGAAGTGAGCAAACATAAGGGAAGTCAACCAGACAGAAGAAGAAAAATTCTACACGATCTCACTTACATGTACAGTCTGGTTTGCTTTTTTTTTAAAAAAAAAAAAAAAAAGGAGTACATAAAAACAGAGAATAGAGTGGTAGGTCCTGAGAGCAGAGCTGGGGACAAGGAGATGGGGTAAAAAAGCACAAAGTGAAGGGGAATATTGCTTCATATCCCTTTAATTAATTAAATTAATTATTTAATTAATTTTAATTAACAATGTTAACTGCAGTTGATAATACTGTGTTCTGCCAACAGGAAACTGCGAAAACTCTTATCACAGGAACATGGATATCAAGATCAGAATATTCAAATATCGTGCTGAAAGTTTAAATCTATGTAATACCAGACTTAAAAACAAGATTTCTGTTGCAAAGGTAAAACTTTGCCATACTGTTACAAATAATACCATGACGCAGCTTGTGAGACAGAAACATAAAAGCTTAAGATGGTTTCCAGGACATATTCATTTTAATTTTCCTGAGATAGACATTTCAAAAATAATCTAATGTCATTGAAACCTAGAAAGGCCACAGTCACTGCCAAACAGAGCATGTCCATCTAAGAGGCAGAAGTCAGGCAGCCAACACAACGCACATCACCAATGCTGCTGGCCCACTGGAGGAGGATATATCTGATGGGGGATTTTTTAAAAAATTCTATTTAAAATGAGACTAAGTGAAGAAGTGTAGTTGGAGAGCTTCTCTCCAGGTGCCACCAAGCCCCTGCAGTACCACAACCCACATATAAAATAATCACTCAGATGCTTATATTACTTATAAACTGTATGGCTGTGGCAGGCTACTTGTTATCTACTTCTTCTATCTTAAATTAATCCATTTCTATTAATCTATACTTTGCCACATGGCTCGTGGCTTACCAGTACCTTACATATTCCTTGTCATGGCAGCGGCTGGCAGTGTCTCTCCACCCAGCCTTCCACTTCCCACAATTCTCCTCCTCCTTGTCCCGCCTACCCTATCCTTCCTGCCTGGCTACTGGGCAATCAGCACTTTATTTATTTTAACCAATCAGAGCAACACATTTGACATACAGACCATCCCACAGCAAAGAAGTTTCAAGAGCATTAAATTTATTTCAATAGCATTTATTTTGTATTTTACTCACAGAAATATGAGACACTACAATGAAAGAGTAAAAGTAAATGTTTAATAAACCTTTTCAATGATGGTATAACTTGAAACAACAAAGTTATTTTTTAGAATATAATACAATTTAATGGTAGCACTTGTCTTTCACAGTGGTGCACAAAAATGTGTTCTTACTAATTTATGGTTCTGGGGATGGAAAGATAGCTCAGTGGTTAAGAACTTTTCCTGCTCTTGCAGAGGACCTGGGTTCAATTCCCAGTACCCATGAGGTGGCTCAGCACCATCTCTATCTCTAGTTCCAGGGGATCTGACACCCCTCTTCTGGCCTTCTCAGGCACTAGACACTCACACAGTACACATCTATCCATACAGATGAAATACTCATACACATAAAATTAAAACAAAAAACCAAAATTGATTTTTCCCTTTTATTGAAAATAGATTCTATTTTCATACAATATGTTTATTGTATGATTAATCACCTCCTTCTACTCCTCCCACTTTCTCCCCACCTCCCTTTCCTTTCCAGACCCATTTCTTTTCCATCCCTCATTGGAAAAGCACAGGCTTCTAAGAGATGACAAAAAAACATAACAAAATAAAAGATAGCGAAACCCATCACGTTGAAGTTGGACAAGACAACCCAACAGAAGGAAAAGAGCAGACGAGAAGGCACAAGAATCAGAGACCCACTCATTCACACACTCAATAGGCCCATAAAAATATTAAACTGGAAGCTATAATATATACATAGAGGACCTGGTGCAGACCGTGCGGGCCCTGTGCTTGCTGTTTCAGTCTGTGAGTTCATATGAACTTCTCTCTGTTGATTTAGAGGGTCTAGTTCTCTTGATGTCCTCCATCCCCTCTGGCTTTTACACTTATTCTGCCTCCTCTTTGTTGGGGTTCCCTGAGCTCCAAGGGGAAATGTTTAATGCAGACAACTCATTAGAGCTGTGTGTTCCAAGGTGTGTGTGTGTGTGTGTGTGTGTGTGTGTCTGTGTGTGTGTCTGTGTGTGTGTGATGTCTTGCCATGGATCTCTGTATTTGTTCTCACCTGCTGCTGGAGGAAGCTTCTCTGATGATGGATGAATAAGGTACTGATCTGTAGGTTAGCATATTATCATTATGAATCATTTTGTCATTACTTTTTAAAGGCTAGTAGTATTTGGTTTCACTGTAGGTCTCCTGGGCTAGTTAGTCTCTGCTTCTCGATCATCCGAACAGTGTTGGGTATGGGTTCCTTCTCATAGAGTGGGCCTTAGGTCAGGTCAGACATTGGTTGGCTACTCTTAGGTTCAAAGGTATAACAGAAATCTCACTTTGTTCTTTTTAAACCCATTGTTTCAGTACTTTTCAAAACAGCACTCCAAATAAAAAGCAAGAAACGCATTGATCATCTCTGCTGGACTGTGCTTTCAATTATTTTTTTCTATGTATTTCTGTAAGCTGCGCATATGCCTTTATTATCAAAAAAAACACCACAATGTTCTTTGATAAGGCTGAGACTAAATACAGAAATTACCTAAGTCTTTCTGAATGAGCAAATTACATAAAAAGTGTAAAGAAACCAGAGCAGCTTTCCTTCACCTCTGAGTATAGTTTGGATATAGGTTTAAAATGGATAACCTGCAGGAAGACTAGGAAAGAAAGAAGATGAGGAAGAGCTGGGCAGACCAAAAGTGCTGAGATTTCCAGGAACAAGAACATCTGGAATTAAAATGCTCTTTTTTCAAATTCAGGAACACATTAAGAAAATCATACATTATGGCCAAATGGTCATCCCAGAAAGGCAAGATTTGTTCAATATATATTATATTGAACATATATAAAAACACATATGTGAACATATATATGAACATACATATGTTAATAAATGTAATAAAACAAACAAACTGAAGTACAGAAACCACGTAATCCTCTCAATTGATGCTGAAAGAACATTTGATAATGTTCAACATGGCTTCATGATAAAATTCCTGGAAATGTTAGGAATAGATGGAGAATACCACAAAATAATAAAGACTATATACACAAACCTATAGCCAATGATGTATTAAATGGAGGCAAATAGAGCATTTCCTCTAAAATTGGGAACAAGACAAGGATACTCACTCTCCCCTCTCTTATTTATATAGTGCCTGAAGTTTTAGCTACAGCAATTAGACAAGAGAAAGATATTAAAAGGATAAAAACAGGAAAAGAAGTCAAGATATCCTCATTTGCAGATGACATGATTCCTTACTGAAAAGATTCCCACAGAGTCTGCTAGAAAACCCCTTAGACCTAATAAGTGCTTGAAGGGTTTTTTTGTTTGTTTTGTTTTTGTTTTTTTTTTTTTTTTTTTTTGCTTTTTCAAGACAGGGTTTCCCTTGTGTAGCTTTGCACTTTTCTTGGAATTTACTTGGTAGCCTAGGCCTGCCTCAGATTCACAGAGATCTGCCTGACTCTGCCTCCCGAGTGCTGGGATCAAAGGTGTGCACCACCACTGCCTGGCTGCACTTGAAGTTTTAGGATACAAAAATCAATATTAAAAAAAAAATAGACTTCATATATACCAACAATGTACTCTTAGAGAAAGAAATTAGGAAAAATATTCTATTTAAAATTGTTCTTAAGCATTAGGAGAGACAACTGGAATCTGGGGCATCTCTGGGATGAGCTAGAAATCTAGTGCAATGGAAACTCCCAGGAATCAATGAGGGTGACACTAAGTAAGACTCCTAGCAATGAAGGATACCAAACCTCAACTGGCCATCTCCTGTAACCAGGCAAGACTTCCAGTGGAGAGATTGGGACATCAACCCAACCACAAACCCTTCAATATACCCTGGCTACAAGATGTGCTGGGGTAAAGAGGCACAAAAACCATAGAAGTGACCAACTAATAACAAACCCAGTTGGAGACTCATATCCTGAGAGGGAGCTCACCCCTGAGGGCCAGGACCCAGAGGTGGGATACCCTAGAGACCTAAGTTATAACCAAACATGACTGGCAAAAAAAAAAAAAAGTCAATGATTCCTAAGGATATTCTGCTATACTCATAGGTCAGTCAGTGCCTAGCCCAACTGTCAGCAGAGAGTCTTCACCTAGCAACTGATGGGAATAGATGCAGAGACCCACAGTCAATTCTCCAATTGGAGAATTCTATGGAAAAGGAAGAGAGAGAGGAAGGATTGAGGAGCCAGAGGGGTCAAGGGCACCACAAGAAAACTCACAGAACTACCTAACCTGGGCTTATAGGGACTGTGGAGACTGAACCGACAACCAGGGAGCCTTGCAGGGACTGAACTAGGCCCTTGGCTTGTATGTTACAGTTGTGTACTGTGGTCTTCTCGTGAGACTCCTGACAGTGGGAGCAGGGCCTGTCTCTGACTCTGATGCCTGCTTTTGGGACCCATTCCTCCTACTGGGTTGCCTCATCCAGCCTTAATAGGAGAGGAGGTGCCTAGTCTCACTGCAACTTGATAGAGCTTGGCTGGCTGATAGCCAGGGGAGGGAGACCCACCTGTATCTGAAGAGAAGCAGTGAAGGAGTGGATGGGGAGGAGGGGCAGGAGGGAGGTGTGGGGGAGGGGAAGAATTGGGAGGAGGGGAGGTAGGGGAAACTTTGGTTGGGATGTGAAAACAAGCAAAAGTAAGTAAACGAAACAAAAACATTGCTCCAAAAATTAAGTATCAACGACTACATCTAACTGAAGGAGACAAAGGCCTCCACAGCATAAACTTGAAGGACACTTAATGATGGGAAGAACTTCCATGCCCCAGGACTGGCAGACTAAAGGTCGTGAAAATGGCTATACTACCAAAATTAATCTCCAGATTTCATGTAACACCTATCCCAATGCTCAAACCCAAGTTATACTGCACAACAGTCGTGAAAAAAGACAGCCTGGTGCTTACAGACTCTGTGCCATAAAAACAGACACATAGAACCAACAGAATAGGATCTAGGACCCAGGAATTAACCAATAAAGCTATACCAACTAATTTTTGACAAAGGAGGAAAGAACATATATTGGAAAAATGATAGTCCATGCAATAAACGGTGCTACTAAATTGGATAACCACCTGCAAAAGAATGAAATTAAATTTGTGTCTTTCACCTTGTACAAATATCAATTCCAAATTTATAAAAGACCTTAATTTAAAACTCGAATTGCTAAAACTTCTAGGTAAAAACACAAGGAATAATACTCAAGATTATTGAAGAGGCCAATAACTTTCTGATCAGAGCCCCAGCAGAGCAGGAATAGCCCCACATCTCTACAGATGGGACCACATGAAAATAAAAACTCGCACAGCAAAGGAAAGTAACATCTAACCCCACAGACAGCCCTCAGGGTGGGAGAAAGTCTTTACCAGCTGTCCAGAATTTAATGTTCAGAATCTTATGCAGAAATTAGAATAAAACTGCCAATCAAAAAGTAGGATAGTGAACTGAATAGACAGATTTTAAAAAAAGAAACACAAATGGCTAGTAGTAATTTTTAAAAGTCTTTAACATCCCTAGCCATCAGGGCAATGCAGTTAAGACTACACTGAGATACCATGTCACCCCATTCAAAATAGCTGTCATCAATGTTTTAAATAATAAATATACAATGATAATAAAGATGCATACAGCATGAAAAACTCTGACAGCAAGTATCAGAAAGGATGTGGAGAATGAGGACCTCATGAATTCATTGTTGATGGGGCTGAATATTAACATAGCCATTATGGAAATCAGTTTGTGGGCTCCTTAAAATATTAAAAATAGAACTACCATATGAGCCATCAATTTCAGTTCTGGGCATGTACCCAGGGAACTCCATACTCGACCATAGACATATTTGTACTTTATGTATATTACTGCTCTATTCAGTAGCAAGAAAATGGAACTGATCTAGTTCATCAGCAGATGAATGGATAATGAAAACCTGATATGCTTATAAAATGGAACACTATTCAGTCTAAAGAAAAATGTAATCAAAAAAATTATGGATATTTTTTTTTCCAGAGCTGAGGACCAAACCCAGAGCATTGTACTTGCTAGACAAGTGCTCTACCACTGAGCTAAATCCCCACCCCACCCCCTTTTTGTTGATTTTGTTTTTGTTTCTCAAGACAGGGTTTTTCTGTGTAGCTTTGCGCCTTTCCTGGAACTTGCTTTGGATACCAGGTTGGCCTCGAACTCACAGAGATCCGCCTGGCTCTTGGGTATTTTATGGACTTAAAATATACAATATTAAGTAAGGTCAACTATTATAGGCTTTCTATTGCTGGGATGAAACACTGTGACCAAAAAGCAAGTTGAGGAGGAAAGGGTTTATTCAGCTTATACTTCTAGAGCATAATCTATCATTGGAGGAAGTCAGAACAGAACTCAAGCAGGGCAGGAGCCTGGAGGCAGGAGCTGATAGAGACCATGGATGGGTGCTGCTTACTGGCTTGCTTCCTCTGGCTTGCTCAGCCTGCTTTCTTATAGAACCCAGGACCACCAGCCCAGGGGTGACACCACCCACCATGGACTGGGCCCTCCCCCATTGATCACTAATTGAGAAAATGCCTTCCAGCTGGATCTCATGGAGGCATTTCCTCAGCGGAGGCTCCTTCCTCTCTGATGACTCTAGCTTGTGTCAAGTTGACACACAAAGCCAGCCAGTACATCACCCCATCTTAGAAAGGGAAAAAGAATTCTCCTTCATTTGCAGATCCTAGCCGATAATGTCTACATGTATATATGTAAACAATGTATGTGTGGGTACAGCATAACACAGAAAGGGGGACAAGAGAGGGCACTATTAGGTGATAGGGAGCATAAATGAAGGTAAAAGACACAGAAGTTGTAAAGAACATAAAGCCAATTGTTTTCCTAGTTTTAACTCTGCTGTGAACTGTTAAAGTTTTCTGTGATGGGTAAGTACACAAAAACGTAATTGATAGTGAAAGTTTGAAATCCAAAGGGAAACGTCACGACTTCAGAAGTGCTGTTCTAATGTAGAGAAGTTCAGTAAGGTGCACAGAATCTGGTTCTGGGCAAGTGCTTGTTTGTGTAGCTACTTGAATCTAGCTGTGTGACATTTACTTGGGAGTTCTTTACAATAAGTGATTTTAAGTTTTTTGTTTTAAAGGAAAAGCATACTAATTCTGTAAGAGAAGGTGTGCCAACAAGTTGCAGTTCCAAGCTTGCACATGTGACTAATTAATGTAGGAGCTGTTGTTGGCTTCCTAATGGCCTCAGTGTGCCTCATGTGAACTCATTCAGCTACTCACAGTTCTCATTAACATAACAGGTAGCTTGTTTTGTCCATTTCGAAAGTCCTTGAAGATATGCCATACAATCTCAACAATTTGTTTAAAGATTAACTGGCAAGTGACAGTGTCTCTGATATCTGTGTTTGCTTCATTTCTACCAGTGGCTCTCTGTGTGTCACACTGGGGGTCTTAAAGTTGGCACATATTTGCCAGTGGTGCTCCCTTACTGTTTTATAATAAAGACTATTATTAGAATTGCTAAATTGATGTAGGGAAAAAGAAAATTAACTCATAAATATTGTGTGGGTGAAAAACTTTGATGTGAGAGATTTTCAAGATAAATACTAATGTAATCATTTCACAATAAAATGCTGTTTGCAACAATATTTACTGTTCTACTCCACTAAGTAAAATTAACAGTGATCTATGAACCATCAATGTTCAAGTCAGTTTCTATATGAAAACCTCTTTACTACTGTACATTTTAGATTAAAATAGGTGTATTGTATGGCAGCCTAGGCTTTTAAAAAAATCACGTGCCAGGTATCTTGCAAATGAGCTAGTCAACACTATCCCATTTTCAAGGGAACTGTTTTATTGGGAAGGGACCCTGATGGCTGTCAAATTTCGAGGACCTTCCCTTATTGAGTAGCACAAAAGTTGGCAGGCATCTGTTCCAAGTACTTCCTGTGACAAAGGAAAATAAGATGACCTCCTCTCTCTAATTTCAGTTGACATTAGCCATCATGACAACATTTACCTACAAGGAGCATGTTGTTAAAATACTGTGGATGATTTCTTCGAAGCCTTGCCTCAGTTTGATACACAAATACAATAATGAGATTTATGGAATTTGAATGTATTCTATTTCTCGGTATCTCACTATGTGAACTTTCTGAGAATGACCTGCAGAAAGGAAGATAATGAATTATAGAACATGCTTCTTCAGTCCCCTATGGGCAGATGTGATACACTGTTACATTTCTAGCAGAACTAGAATCTTTCATTTCCAAAATAAAATAATCAGCATTTGCCTAAAGAACATGACATACTTGTTTTTTTTTTTTCAAAATTTAAGGGTAGATTCAATATGGTTTTGACGTTCAGAAGTAACAATGAATGGTTTTGTCAATGAGGCTACCTCAGACTGAGCAGGTTTCATTTTCATTATAAATGTTTCTTTTTTAATGTGCGTGCAGGAACATAGGGAGCACAAGAATTATGGAGATCAGAGGACAACCTCAGCATCATTTCTCAAGGATCCCATGACCTTGTTGTTAGAGACAAGGTTTCTCACTGACCTACAGCTTGCCAGGTAGACTAGGCTGGAACACAAACACAAACTATTACATCCAGAATTATTTTTTGTGGGTTCTGTGAATCAATCCCAGGTCCTTATGCTTGTGAGGCATGCACATGACCAGCTGGATTATCTCTCCAGCCCTGCATAACAAAAAGCTTTAACAGGAAAAAAAAAGTCCAGCAGTTAATCCATGAATATGTTTTCAAGTAAAGTGGATATGAATTGACCAAGTACTCCTCAGTGAAAAAGACAAAATGATAACCAGAGGTTTTCAACCTCTTAGGGTCAAAGATCCAAGTAAAATTATTATGATGTGTAAAATGGAGACCTCCTGCAGAGAAATGAGCACTGGACACAACATCCTCTGCTGGACACAGACTCCTCAGAGGAAACACAACTGTGTCCACCAAGTTAACACTGCCCTTCACCTCCTGCTCTTGTGGAAAAAGTATTTTTGCTTTAAAGACCAAGAACACACAGGAGATGGGCAGACGCCAAGGCAGAAGTACATACAACAAAATAAAGAGCAATACAGCATCACCAGAACCTAGCACTTCTCCAACAGCTAGAGCTGAACATCACAGACTGGAGGAAGAAGAAGAAGAAGAAGAAGAAGAAGAAGAAGAAGAAGAAGAAGAAGAAGAAGAAGAAGAAAACAACCTTATAAGTAACATCATGAAGAGGCTAGAGGCCTTATATAGAAGAAATCAAAAATAAAGTGGAGGAACAGACAAACCAAAAATGGGAAGAACATTATTAAAAACTACAGGAAAGGACAATTAAAGCAGAAGAAAACAATAAGTCCCTGAAAGAAAATCAGGAAAAAACAAGGGAAACAGTCCAAGACCTGAAGAGGGAAATAGAAAAAATGAAGAAGACACTAGCAGAAGGAATGCTAGAAATACAAAATCTGAGTAAACAAACAGGAACTTCAGAGGCAAGTATAACCAACAGAATGCAAGAGATGGAAGAGAGGATCTCTGGTGTTCAAGATATGGTAGAAGAAATAGATTCATCAGTCAAAGAAAACACGAAAACCAACAAAGTCATGATCCAAAATGTCCAAGAAATTTGGGACACCATGAAAAGACCAAACCTATGAATAATAGGGATAGAGGAAGGAGAAGAATACCAACTCAAAGGCACAGAAAATATATTTAACAAGATCATAGAAGAAAACTTTCCCACCTTAAAGAAGGAAATGCCTATGAAGATATAAGAAGCCTATAGAACACCAAACAGACTAGACCCCCCAAAAAAGACCCCTCGCCACATAATAATTAAACAACTAAACATACAGAATAAAGAAAGAATATTAAGGGCAGCAAAGGCCAAAGGCCAAGTGACTTATAAAGGCAAACCCATCAGAATAGCACCCGATTTCTCAATGGAGACTTTGAAAGCCAGAAGGACCTGGACAGATATAATGCAGACACTAAGAGACCATGGATGCCAGCCTAGACTAATGTACCCAGCAAAACTCTCAATCATCATAGATGGAGTGAACAAGACCTTCCAAGACAAAACCAGATTTAAACAATACTTATCCACAAACCCAGCCCTACAGAAAGCACTAGAAGGAAAATTCCAACCTAAGGAAGGTAGATATACCCATGAAAACACAGGCAATAGATAACACCACAGCAGTAAACCCCAAAGAAGAGAAGTACACACACACACTACCACCAAATAATAAAAATAATTACAGGAACCAACAATCACTGGTCATTAATATCCTTTAATATCAATGGATTTAATTCACCTATAAAAAGAAACAGACTAACAGAATGGATATGAAAACAGGACCCATCTTTCTGCTGCATACAAGAAACACACCTCACATTCAAAGACAGACACCTCCTAAGAATAAAAGGCTGGGAAAAGACTTTCCAATCAAATGGTCTTAAGAAACAAGCTGGTGTAGCCATCCTAATATCCAGCAAAATAGACTTCAAACTAAAATCAATCAAAAGAGATGATGAAGGACATTACATACTCATCGCAGGAAAGATCCACCAAGATGAAGTCTCAATTCTGAACATTTATGCCACAAACACAAGGGCACCCACCACCATATGTAAAAGAAACATAGCTAAAGCTTAAATCACATATAAAACCCCACACATTAATAGTGGGAGACTTCAACACCCCACTTTCACCTCTGGACAGATCAGCCAAATTGAAACTTAACAGAGACATAATAGACTTAACTGATGTTATGGCTCAAATGGACTTAATCGATATCGACAGAACATTCCACCCGAACAAAAAAGAATATACCTTCTTCTCAGCACCCCAAGGAACCTTCTCTAAAATCGACCACATACTTGGCCACAAAGGAAACCTCAACAGATATAAAACAATTGGAATAACCTTCTGTGTTCTATCAGACCACCATGGTTTAAAGTTACATTTCAACAACAGAAAAAAAAACTACAGAAATCCTACAATCTCATGGAAACTGAATAATGCTCAACTGAATCACCAATGGGTTAAGGAAGAAATAAAGAAAGAAATTAAAGACTTCCTAGAGATCAATGAAAATGAATACACCACATACCCAAACTTATGGGATACTATGAAAGCAGTGCTAAGAGGGAAATTCATAGCACGGAATGCCCACATAAAGAAGCTGGAGAAATCTCACACTAGTGACTTGACAGCACACCTGAAAGCCCTTGAACAGGAAGAAGCAAAGTCTCCCAGGAGGAACAGACGCCAGGAAATTATCAAATTGAGAGCTGAAGTCAATAAAATAGAAATAAAGAGAACAATACAAAGGATTCATGAAACAAAGAGTTACTTCTTTCAGAAGATCAACAAGATAGACAAGCCCTTATCCAAACTAACCAAAAGACACAGAGAGAGCATCCAAATTAACAAAATCAGAAATGAAAAGGGGGCATAACAACAGACAATTAGGAAATCCAGAGAATCATCAGGTCATATTTCAAAAACCTCTACTCCACAGAACTGGAAAATCTAAAAGAAATGGATAATTTTCTGGATAGGTGCCACATACCTAAGTTAAATCAAAACCAGGTAAACCATTTAAATAGTCCAATAACCCCTAAGGAAATAGAATCAGTCATTAAAAGTCTCCCAACTAAAAAAAGCCCAGGAGCAGATGTTTTCACTGCAGAATTCTATCAGATCTTCAAAGAAGACTTAACACCAATACTCTTTAAATTGATCCACACAATAGAAGCAGAAGGAATATTACCAAACTCCTTCTATGAGGCTACAATTACCCTGATTCCTAAACCAAACAAAGATGCAACAAAGAAAGAGAACTACAGACAGATCTCCCTCATGAACATTGATGCAAAAATACTCAATAAAATTCTGGTGAACAGACTCCAAGAACACATCAAAACAATTATCCACCATGATCAAGTAGGCTTCATCCCAGGGATGCAAGGGTGGTTCAACATATGAAAGTCTGTCAATGTAATACACCTTATAAACAAACTCAAAGAAAAAAACCACATGATCATCTCACTAGATGCAGAAAAGGCATTTGACAAAATCCAACACCCCTTCATGATAAAGGTCTTGGAGCGATCAGGAATACAGGGAACATACCTAAACATAATAAAGGCAATCTACAGCAAGCCAACAGCCAACATCAAATTAAATGGAGAGAAACTCAAAGCAATACCACTAAAATTAGGAAAAAGGCAAGGCTGCCCCCTCTCCCCATACTTATTCAATATAGTACTTGAAGTTCTAGCCAGAGCTATAAGACAACATAAGGAGATTAAGGGGATATAAATTGGAATGGAAGAAGTCAAGCTTTCCCTATTTGCACATGACATGATAGTATATATGAGTGACCCCAAAAATTCAACCTAGGAACTGATACAGCTAATAAAAACCTTCAGCAACATAGCAGGATACAAGATCAACTCAAAAACTCAGTAGCCCTCCTATATACAATAGACAAACAGGCTGAGAAGGAAATCAGAGATACATCACCCTTTACAATAGCCACAAATGATATAAAATACCTTGGGGTTACACTAACTAAGCATGTGAAGGACCTATATGACAAGAACTTTAAGTCCCTGAAAAAAGAAATTGAAGAAGATGTCAGAAAATGGAAAGATCTCCCATGCTCATGGATAGGCAAGATTAACATAGTAAAAATGGCGATCTTACCAAAAACAATCTACAGATTCAACGCAATTGCCATCAAATTACCAACACAATTCTTCACAGATCTGGAAAGAATAATACTCAACTTCATATGGAAAAACAAAAAACCCAGGATAGCCAAAATAATCCTGTACAATAAAACAACCTCTGGAGGCATCACTATTCCCGACCTCAAGCTCTACTATAGAGCTACTGTAATAAAAACAGCTTGGTACTGGCATAAAAACCAACATGTGGACCAATGGAAATGAATTGAAGACCCTGACATTAACCCACACACCTATGAACATAGAATTTTTGACAAAGAAGCCAAAAATGTACAATGGAAAAAAGAAAGCATCTTCAACTAATGGTGCTGGCATAACTGGATGTCAATGTGTGGAAGGCTGCAAATAGATCCATATCTGTCACCGTGCACAAAACTTAAATCCAAGTGGATCAAAGACCTCAACATAAATCTAGTTACTCTGAACCTGAATAGAAGAGAAAGTAGGAAGTATTCTTGAACGCATTGGCACCGGAGATCACTTTCTAAATATAACACCAGTAGCACAGACACTGAGAGAAACAATCAATCAATGGGACCTGTTGAAACTGAGAAGCTTTTGTAGAGCAAAGGACACGGTCAACAAGACAAAGCGACAGCCTACAGAATGGGAAAAGGTCTTCACCAACCCCACATCTGACAGAGGGCTGATAGCCAGAATATATAAAGAACTCAAGAAATTAGACATCAAAATGCCCAACAGTCCAATTAAGGAATGGGCTATAGAACTAAACAGGGAATTCTCCACAGAGGAAGTTCAAATGGCTGAAAGACATTTAAGGAATTGCTCAACATCCCTAATTATCTGGGAAATGCAAATCATAATGACTCTGAGATACCACCTTATACCTGTCAGAATGGCTAAGATCAAAAACACAGAAGACAGCTTATGCTGGAGAGGATGTGGAGCAAGGGGAACTCTCCTCCACTGCTGGTGGGAATGCAAGCTTGTACAGCCACTTTGGAAATCAATATGGCACTTCCTTAGAAAATTGGGAATCTATCTTCCCCAAGACCCAGCTGTAGCACTCTTGGGCATATACCCAAGGAATGCTAAATCATACCACAAGGGCATTTGCTCAGCTATGCTCATATCAGGATTGTCTGTAATAGCCAGAACCTGGAAACAACCTAGATGCCCTTCAACTGAAGAATGGATAAAGAACATATGGTACATATACACAATGGAGTACTACTCAGCAGAGAAAAACAATGACATCATGAGGTTTGCAGGCAAAGGGATGGATCTAGAAAAAATCATCCTGAGTGAGGTAACCCAGACTCAGAAGGACAAACATGGTATGTACTCACTCATAGGAGGATACTAGATGTAAAACAAAGATGACTAGACTGCTACACAGCTCCAGGGAGGCTACCTAGAAAACAGGACCCTAGGAAAGACACAGGGATCACCCAATGACAGAGAAATGGATGAGATCTACATGAACAACCTGGACGAGAGTGGAAGTAATGAAGGACAAGGTTTGAGGGAAGGGAGGCTTGGGGGAGCAGGAGATCCCAGCTGGATCAGGAATAGAAAGGGAGAACAAGGAATGGTAGACCATGATGGATGAAGACCACATGAGAACAGGAATAGGCAGAGTGCTGGAGAGGTCCCTTGAGGTCCACAGTGATGCATCCTCTGTAGATTCCTGGCAGTGGTTGAGAGAAAGCCTGATCTGACCTAGTCTGGTGATCAGCTGGCCAAACACCCTGACGGTCGGGCTGGAACTCTCATCCAGTGACTGATGGAAGTGGATGCAGAGATCCTCAGCCATGCCCCAGGTGGAGCTCCATGTGTCCAGTTGTCGAGAAGGAGGAGGGACTATGGGAGTGTGAATTGTTGAGCCCAGGATTGGAAAAAGCATGGGGATGAAAGGCCAGACGAACGGAAGCACATGAATTGTGAACCAAAGGCTGTGGAGCCCCCAGCTGGATCAGGCCCGCTGGGTAAGTGAGACCATTGAATAGCTTGAACTGTTTGGGAGGCATCCAGGCTATGGGACCAGGACCTGTCCTTAGTGCGTGAGCTGGCTGTTTGGAACCCGGGGCTTACACAGGGACACATGCTCAGTCTGGAAGGAGGGGACTGGACCTGCCTGTACTGAATGCACCAGGTTTAAATGAATCCCCAGGGGTGCCTTGACCCTGGAGGAGATGGGAATGGAGGGGAGGGGATGCGGGGAAGGTGGGGGTGGGGGCAGGAGGGGGAGGGCAGGGGAACCCATGGCTGATGCGTAAAATCAAAACACAAATATAATAAAAAAAAAAAGGGTGGGGGGAAAAGAAAACATACCTAATATGAAAAAAAGAAAGAATTAAATCAAAATGATATAAAAGTTGACTTCCTTCTAAAGGTGAAATTTTAAATAAAAGTTGGTATGCATGGATGTTAATAAAGCTTGACAAATTTAATTTTAACACTACCACATCTGTAGCATTTTTTTCTTTCTCAACTGGCTCACTCTAATTAGCTTTTACCATGGCACACACTAGCAACAATCAATATGAGTCACTCTCACTGTTTTTATCTTTTGAGATAGGGTCCAGGCTGGCCTCAAACAAATGACCTTCCTGTCTCAGTTCCCCAATTGTTAGGTGACAGGCATTTGCCATCACATCTGGCTCTGATTCAGGAATCTGCAGACTGAAAACAGATGACTTCAACATCTTTCCCTCATAACCACAAAACTATACTTTCACTGTTTTTATTACTGAAGTGAACAAAGAAAAATATAAGAAGAAATAGAATTTGACTGAACAATAGTAACCTTCAAATAAACGTTTTAAAATGCCTTCAGATTTATATCTGTAGCTAAATGGAGTTTTGATCTGGGAATTTTTCCTGTCATGTTGAAACACAGGCTACTACCAATCTCCTTATACACATTGGCACCTCAGCTAAAGTTGCTACTGACTTTTCATCAGGGTTTGTACACAAGAATGTCCCTGAGCCAAAGACAACTCCTTCCTGTTTCTTTCTGTCTAAGAATTTATGCCGGTACAGCTGAGTCATTAACAAACAACTGAAACAGAGCTGCCTTGGGCTTTAGTTTTCTCTTTAAAAATATATTAGTGAAACTACTCCCTCTGGAAACAGCTTAATAAATGATTTTTTTCCTAGTAAAGTCAGAAAAAAATGGCACCTTAAAATTTAAAAAGTTCACACTTTGCTCCCATTATGAACAACTTGGATCCAGTTTCTGATGTAGTGCATCATTCTTGATGTTTAAGGACTCAGAACAGGAAGTGTGACAGTAACTCACTCAGGGAGAGTGGGAAGGAAAGAGCTAAGAGCCGGAGAGGCCTTTTCTTCATGATGCAGGAAAACCAAGTGTGCTCTCAGCCTACTTCTTTGTACCTATTAGAGTGTCACATTAGATTTTCAGTTGAGACGTCTACATCTTCTTAAAAGAGCATTTTTATTATTATTGAGTTTTCTATATGCTTGGATTAGCTAGCTCCCAAATTCTTTCAAGAGCCAGAAGCTTAATTTTCTGTCAATCAAGAAATTGGAAATAATTAGGTGGCCTGGAGTCTCCTGAGGCTGCAGCTGATATGTGACTCAGGACTAGAATTTTATTAAGACAAGTAGAATGGGCATTCAAATGCAAGGACACACTCATTGCCATCACTGTGGCAGGAATCCTCTGCTCCCTGTAGCACATTGCATGAGCCTGTCCTTAAAGACACACATGATGTGGAAGCTGGCTTCTCCCAATGCCAGCACGTGAAAGACAAAGTGCTATGGTTGGAATGTTAACTGGTCCAGGCTCTCAGCTGTTTGGATGTTTGGTCCTTCACTGTTTACATCAGTTAATGCTTTAATGATAGTCCCAGAGAACACTCAAATACCTCAATGTGGCATTAAAGAATGAAAAGTCACTTCCTTGTGGATTAATTTGACCAAGGTTGAGCCCAAATTTGAATTCTCCACTTCCCTGTGTCTTCCATCTATCTGTAGTTTGTGGTTACCGATTTCTCTGTAGTCTGTCTATTGTATATGTCCATATGATCTCTTTGTTCCTGTGACTGTGTCTATGCCTGCATCTGTTTCTGTGTATGAATCTTCAGTCTTTCTGAGGTGCCTGTCCCTAACACAGGGTTTTGTGCTTTATTTATTGAACAGCATGAAAGATGTAGTATGGGAAATGGATGAGGGATTCCTTACAGAGACCTTTAACTGATCCTAAACCTTTACAAGGGAAGATAGAGTTTATTGGCCCAGAAGAGGAAACAAAGCCACGCAGACAACATCAAACTAGATCCCACATTGCTTCCAACGTCTATGGCAGATACGTGTGTTAAGGTTGCTTACAACCTGTTGGCTGTTTTCAGGAAATAATCAACACAAAACAAACACACATACACACACACACACACACACACACACACACACACACACACACACACACACACACACACCTTCTGGGTTAAGACCATGGAAGAGTAAATCACTTACGATTAAAGTTATGCATTAGCTTAGGTTTGTAAAAGCTGGTGACATGAGGAATTCAAGGCATAGTAAGATAGGTTACAATGTTTTATTAAACAAACAGGCTAGTACACAGTAGGACAGCAGGCTAAGTATATAGTCTTAAATGATCTCAGTGGGGGTATTATTAACTTTGCTCTGAGCTCTGCCAAAAATTCTTTTGGGGATATTCAAGAGCCATTTTCATAAAAGTATGTCAGCACAACTGTTGGTGCTGTTTTGCAAGGTTGTCGAATCCACAGGAGGTGGAGCCTTGCTGGACTAAGTGAGTCCCTGGGGTCAGCTGTGAGGTTTGTTCTTCCTCTGCTTCCTCATTGGAAATGTGATGCAGCCAGATTCTCACCCTCCTCTCATGACTGACTATTGGCTCTTCCCCCCTTGGACTTCAAGTCAGAATAAACATTCCCTCCCTCAAGTCGACTATTCTTGGATACTGGTCATAACAACAAGAGAACAATGAATACAGAAAACTGGTAGCCAATAGTGGAGATATTGCTGGGATGAATCTGACTATAATTCGGAAGCTTTAGGAAATGGTCTAGGGAGGGTAGGAGAAAAAGTTGGGAGCTGTGGGCTAGAAAGGCACCGGCGTTCTGTAAGCAGAGATTGATGGACTGTTCTCTGGGGGAGTTTGGAAGACCAGAACACGAGCAAAAGGTAGACAGGAGAGGCCTGAATCCCAAGGTTGTAGAGGTGAACAAAGACTGTTAGGAACTGCTCGACAGGCCCTTCATGCTTCATTCTGGCAAAGAATCTGGCCGCATTCTGAGTGTGTGCTGAGTGGGGCCAATTCAAAAGCAATGCGAAAATTTGCTTTGAGGAAGAAACTTCAGTACAGGGTAGTGGCGTTCAGGTTGTGTCATAAGAGATCAGAATGTGGAACAGAAAGCTACGGAACAGTGGTTCTCCTAATGCTGCCACCCTTTGATCCAATTCCTCATGCTGTGGTGACCCCCCCTAACCATAAATTATTTTTTGTTGCTACTTCATAACTGTAATTTTGCTATTGCTGTAAATTGTTATGTAAATATCTGCTAGGCAGTATATCTTATATGTGATCCCTGTGAAAGCATCATTCCAGTCCCAAAGGTGTCGCAACCTACAGGTTGAGAATCACTGCTGTGGAAATTGTAGCATTATGAGGAAAGTGCATGAGTAGGATTAATACTCCAGGCAAGGCAGATGCCAAAGCAGCTACAGCTTTTAGTGAGATCAACATCATTGAAGAGGAACCTCATGCTCAGCACCAGGGCCTTATGAAAGGTACCCTAAAGGCATGAGCCCTCCCCTGGAGGGTTCGGGCTTGCAGAAGATGCTAAGGCATTTCAACAAAGAGATCTTCAACTGAGCTTGTGAAGAAGTCCTCTGCTCAAAACTACTTCCCAATGAAGGATTGTCTTAGGTTCAGCAGCCAAGGCAGACAGAGTCCACTCCAGTTTGGGTCCAAGAGGACTGGGCTGCAAGTTCTCAGGCTGGCAGGAAATGTGGTTGTGTCATCCACAAGGTTGGGGTTTTGCAGGCATGAGAAAGAGTGAGAGGTTCAACAATGCTCAAGAACAAGTTCCTTAGAGTCTTCGAGGGCAGACCTTGGGAGGCCATCACATGAGGCTGGCTGGGAATGTGAAACATAAATTAACAATGGACATCCCAGGTTTCCAGAGATGCTATAACCCTGAAATGTATGCCAACCTATAGACATGTTTGCTCAGCACCTCTGTATATTGGAGTTACGTAACTGGTTTTGTTTTGTTTTATAGGGGCTTGTGGTTAAGAAACTGTCTCAAATTTCACAAAAGACTTTGGACTCTGGAACAGTATTTTACAGTTACAAACAATATGGACTTTTAGAGTTAAGGTGAATACATGTTTTCATAATGAGATGGCCTTGAGTCCATGCAGGGCAGGGGCAGAGTGCTATGGTTTGAACATGAAATGGCCTGGTGGTCTCATCTGTTTGAAGGTTTCGTTTCCAGTGGTGTCAATGTTCTTAAGAGTGGAACTGCTTGGAGGTGGAGTTTTGCTGGAGCAAGTGAGTAACTGGGATCAATTTTGACAAACAGAAATGTAAACCCAGGATTTCTGGATTTTCTAATTTCCCCCATGGTACCTAGACATCTAAATTATATGAAGTTGCCCAGTTTTTAGTACATTGATAAAAATGTTTTTTAAGTGTGAGAGACAAAGCATGTCTGCAAAGGTTCTTGGGAGAAGGTTTTGGTAATCTACTTCCCAGGCTACCATTGAGTTCAAGAACCCTCTTCCTGTCCAGATAGTTAGTAAAACCAAAGTGTCTCAGGTGGTATTGGCATCCAAAAGGTCTTCCTCCTTGATGAAATTGGTAAATGAAATGACCAGAATGAAAATCTCTGAAGTATTTTATATCTGAAATGAATTGTTCTTAACTATGTTCTGTGTGTTAATAATTCTATAAAGTGATCTGTGCTGAGATATTAGAACCTTCCCTATGCATGAGTAAGGAAGTTGTCCTAAATTTACAGAAGTTTCTTCATTGTATAATTAAAATACATATATCATTCTAAACTGAGGGGAAATTTTCAGCAATCATTAGGAAAATTCTTTTTTGGGGGGAGGGGAGGTTTCAAGACAGGGTTTCTCTGTGTAGTTTTCTGTCTGTCCTGGATCTCGCTCTGTAGACCAGGTTGGCTTCCAACTCACAGAGATCTGCCTGGCTCTGCCTCCTGAGTGCTGGGATTAAAGGCATGTGCCATCACTGACTGGTTAGGAAGCTCTTTAAAAAGTAGTGGTAGTAGTTGATTAATTTCATCCAAAATCAAACATTCCACCTAGGATCAGTCTTCTCATATACCACCCTGCCCAGAACTGGAAATATTTAGAATTCAACCTGGAACTACAAAACCACCTGCAAAACCCAGAGCCCTCTAAAAATCCTAGAGATTGGGAGAGATTCTTCTAAGACTACATACAGGTTCACCCCTAGGCCCAGAACTTGAACCTATACGTAGCCAAGCCGAGACTGTTTCCTATACCCTGTTCATACACCAACACAGAGTGACCCCAAGACCAAACATCATTCAGGTGGCCTGTAACCTGACAATTTGGGTTAATAGCAAACAAGGACCTAAACAACCACCCAACAAAGTTGAGACCAGATATCCAAACATTAACAACAGCCTGATTCCTGATGTCTATGTCCAATTGCAAAAGCATAAATAAGTGAGAACCATGAAAGGACAAATGAACAGTTAAATAAAACAATTTTAAAAATTAAAGATAGGACAAATGAAATTTAATAAAGAGGTGAAATCTATGAAAAATGCCAAGGTGAAATAAGACTCAAAATGAAAACTTCATTTCGAAGGAAGTCAAACATAAAGCTCAGATTGTTGGCAACAAATTGGACTGAGTAAAAGAGAAGATCAGGCTTCAAAGACAAGGCAGAGGAAATAGATGGCTCAGTCAAAGAAAATGTCAACCCTGAAAAGTCCCAAGAACTTATCAGGAAAGAAATCTGGGACATAATGAAAATCCCAAACCTATGAATAATAGTATACATTAAGAAGATGAGACTCAGGTCAAAAGCACAGGAAATATTCTCAACAAAATCATAGAAGAAAATATCCCAAATCTAAGAGAAGAGATGCTTATTAAGACACAAGAGGCAAACAAAACAAAAATAGACAGGGCCAGAAAACAAACTCCCACAAAATAATCAAAACAGATATTCTATAAATGTTTAGATGACCACCAATGCCATCCAGAGACCTTCAGGAGATCAAACACCCAGCAAAAGTATCAGTCATAATCAAAGAAAAATTAAAAACCTTCCACAATAAAAATATATTTAAGAAATTTATAGCCAAAAAGCTAGCACTACAGCCAATATAAAAGGAATATTTCAGTCTCAAGAGAAAATTAAAAATACAAAAAAAAAAGGGCACAAGGGCTATAGAATCTCAGAACACTTAACCAAAAGAGATTTAAGACAACATCACTACAGCAACAAGTAACAAATAACATAAACCACAACAATAACAAGTAACAACAATTAATAAGCATTTTTCAATAATAAATCTCAACATTAATGGTCTCAATTTCTCAATAAAAAGACATAGACTAGCAGCTTGGATTAGAAAAGAGGATCCATCTTCATGCTACCTCTAAAAAACACATCTCACTATCAAGGACATACATCAACTTGGCATAGAAGAATGGAAAAGGGTAGTTTACCCAAATAGAAAAAGAAACATGCAATTGTAGCTATTCTGATATTTGACAAAATAGACTTTAAACCAAAACTAGTCAGAACAGATAGGGAAGGACTTTTCTTACTCATAAAAGGAACAATTCAAAAGAAGATATTGTAATTCTAAATAGTTATACACCAAGCACAGGGGCACCAAGTTTCATTTAAGAACAAAATTTATTAGCTCTGAAATGACAAATCAACCCAAACAGAGTTACTGTGGGTTACTCCAATAATTTACTCTTCCCAACAGACAGGCTATCCAGACAAAATCCCAACAGTTAAATGACAGTAGAAATCAAATGACTCTAACAGACATTTATAGACCATTCCACCCAAATAAAAATAAAGACATTCTCTTCTCAGCACCCCACTAACCTTTCTCCAAAATTAACTACATGTCAGAACATCAAACAAGGCTCAACTTATTTAGGAAAATTCAGAAGATCCTATTTATTGTTTGACCACAAAAGAATAAAGCTAGATATCATCAAGAGCAAAAATAACAGAAACCCATGGAAGCTAAGACCAAACTATTAGGCTGGGAAGTTGAATGCGATCTGCAGCCAGATTGGATCATGGCAGAAAGCAAGAATGAAATTTTAAAAATCGCTAGAATTGAGTGAAATTGAAAGCAAAACCTAAGGAACACAGTGAAAGCTGCTCTAAGAGGAAGGCTTATAGCACTAAGTGTCAACATAAAGAAAACTGGAGAAATTGAATATTAATAACTTAAAGATGCAACCATAATACTTTGAAAAACATGAATGAACAATAGACTTGATGGGGGAGAGGTAATAAATGTTGAGGCTGAAATAAAAGATAGAAATAAACAAAATAATACAAAGAATCAATGAAACAAAAAGTTGGTACTTTGAAAAGATTAACAAGATTGACAAGCCTTTGGCCAAATTAACCAAAAGAAAGAGAGATAATGCCAAAATTAATAAAATTAGAGAAGAAAATGAAAACACTGTAACAGATACTGAGAAAACTCAGAGAATCATAAAGACATACTTGGAAAATCTATATTTCACTGACCTGGAAAATTCAAAATAAATGGATAAATTTCTAAATACATGTGATCTACCAAAATTAAATCAAGAAGAAGTAAATAATTTGATAGCTGCATTATAGGCAATGAGAGAGAAGCAGTTTTAAATCCCCCAACTAAAAAAATTCCAGGCCTAGGGGATCCATCACAGAATCCTACCATACCTTCAAAGAACTAACAGTAGTACTTCTCAAATTATTTTGTAAAACACAAAATGAAAAACACTTCTACAGTCCTCTGCTCTACCAGCTGAGCTATTGAAGGGAGCAAAGAACACAGTCAACAAGACAAAGCAACAGCCTACAGAATGGGAAAAGTTCTTCACCAACCCCACATCTGACAGAGGGCTGATAGCCAGAATATATAAAGAACTCAAGAAATTAGACATCAAAATGCCCAACAGTCAATTAAGAAATGGGCTATAGAACTAAACAGAGAATTCTCCACAGAGGGAGTTCAAATGGCTGAAAGACATTTAAGGAATTGCTCAACATCCCTAATTATCTGGGAAATGCAAATCAAAACAACTCTGAGATACTACCTTACACCTGTCAGAATGGCTAAGATCAAAAGCACAGGAGACAGCTTATGCTGGAGAGGATGTGGAGCAAGGGGAACTCTCCTCCACTGCTGGTGGGAATGCAAACTTGTACAGCCACTTTGGAAATCAATATGGCGCTTCCTTAGAAAATTGGGAATCCATCTCCCCCAAGACCCAGCTGTAGCACTCCTGGGCATATACCCAAGGAATGCTACATCATACCACAAGGGCATTTGCTCAGCTATGCTCATATCAGCATTGTTTGTAATAGCCAGAACCTGGAAACAACCTAGATGCCCTTCAACTGAAGAATGGATAAAGAAAATACAATGGAGTACTACTCAGCAGAGAAAAACAATGACATCATGAGGTTTGCAGGCAAATGGATGGATCTAGAAAAAACCATCCTGAGTGAGGTAACCCAGACTCAGAAGGACAAACATGGTATGTACTCACTCATAGGAGGATACTAGATGTAAAACAAAGATGACTAGACTGCTACACAGCTCCAGGGAGGCTACCTAGAAAACAGGGCCCTAAGAAAGACACAGGGATCACCCAATGACAGAGAAATGGATGAGATCTACATGAACAACCTGGACGAGAGTGGAAGTAATGAAGGACAAGGTTTGAGGGAAGGGAGGCTTGGGGCAGCAGGAGATCCCACCTGGATCAAGAACAGAAAGGGAGAATGAGAAATAACAGACCATGATAAATGAAGACCACATGAGAACAGGAATAGGCAGAGTGCTGGAGAGGTCCCCTGAAATCCATAATGATATATCCTCTGTAGACTGCTGGCAATGGTTGAGAGAAAGCCTGATCTGACCTAGTCTGGTGATCAGATGGGCAAACACCCTAATGGTCGTGCTGGAACTCCCATCCAATAACTGATGGAAGTGGATGCAGAGATCCTTGGCCAGGCCCCAGGTGGAGCTCCAGGAGTCCAATTGTCGAGAAAGAGGAGGGACTGTAAGAGCATGAATTGTTGAGCCCAAGATTGGAAAAGCACAGGGACAAATAGCCATAGCCAAATGAATGGAAGCACATGAATTATGAACCAAAAGCTGTGGAGTCCCCAGCTGGATCAGGCCCTCTGGATAAGCGAGACAATTGAATAGCTTGAACTGTTTGGGGGGCACCCAGGCTATGGGATCGGGACCTGTCCTTAGTGCATGAGCTGGCTGTTTGGAACCTTGGGCTTACACAGGGACACTTTGCTCAGCCTGGAAGGAGGGGACTGGACCTGCCTGTACTGAATCCACCAAGTTTAGATGAATCCCCAGGGGAGTCTTGGCCCTGGAGGAGATGGGAATGGAGGGGAGGGGCTGGGGGGAGGTGGGGGCAGGGACAGGAGGGGGAGGACAGGGTAACCCATGGCTGATGTGTAAAATTAAAACACAAATATAATAAATAACAAAATAAATAAATAAATAAAATCTTTTAAAAAAAGGAAAAACACTTCTAAAAATTACTTTATGAAGCCAGATGCAACAATATGAAAATCTTTGGCCAATCCCTCTAGTAAACATAGATGCGGAAATTCTCAATAAAATACTCTCAAATCAAAGCCACACATCAAAAGATAACCCACACTGATCAACTCAGCCTCTTCCAACAGATGAAAGGATGGCTGAACATCTGTGTAAATAAATCAATAAATGTAATCCACCACATAGACATCAAAGCAGCAAGAACTTGAAGCAACTAATCACTATGCATCTGTGGTCAAGAGTAGAGAGAAATAAATGCACACATGCCATGTGCAAACACACACACATATGTATACTTAATTCTTGGCTTACTTTCTCTGTTCTTGCACAATTATTCAGGATTCAAATCCAGCGAATAGTAACTCCCACTATGGGTGGGTCTTCCCACTTCAATTAATTTAATCAAGACTACCCCCATACACATTCCCATAGGCCAACCTGATCTGGACAACCCCTCATTGAGACTCTCTTCCTAAGTGAGTCTACACTGTGTCAAATGGATAATGAAAACCAACCATTGCACAAACCCCCATACCACTAACATATGGGTACTCTCTAGAGCTGTGAGTTTAGAGAACATTCAGCAAGGGATATCTGAATGACCTGGACAAAATGATAGTGTCGACATTGAAAAGATACAGAACTTAGCAGCACTTCCTTGATAAGAACGGACGGGGCAGAAGTAAGGGTATGGTGGGGACACCTCTTGTGGGAACTTCTAAGGAAATGCAATGTGAAAATCAAGGGGGAAGGAGGAAGCAGGGGGGATGAAACAGATAACCAGGGGCAGCAGTGATGACCAAAGAGCTGTTGGCAGCAGTGACAGCTCACTGCTGTGGGGTTTCTTGTTGTTGCTTATTTTACCTAATGGGAAAAGTTAGATTAGGTTTAACTGGCATTAGGAAAGAAGCAGTAATAGAAAGTGGGAAAATGTAGGGAGTAATCACAATATCTTGAACAGGCAGGACAGACGGAAGCAATAAGCATTGCTCTTGGAGTAGATAAGAAGTGCTTCTGAAACTGGAGTCAGGGCAAGAAACAGAGATGGACAGAGGAGAGGGTAGGAGACAGAAAATAGAATGGATGACAAGTGGGGGTTGCTGGCCAGCGGCGGTGCACGACTTTAATCCCAGCACTCGGGTGGCAGAGCCAGGAGGATCTCTGTGAGTTTGAGGCCAGCCTGGGCTACAGAGTGAGATCCAGGACAGGCACCAAAATTACACAGAAAAAGCTTGTCTTGAAAAACAAAAAATTTTAAAAATTTAAAAAAAAAAAAAGAAAAGTGGGGGTCTAGTTCTTAAGACCAAAAGGAAACAGGACTGTAATTTTCTTGACTCTATAGTCTCCAGTCTCTATCATGTAAGACAGTGTGTCAGCTGCTTAGAGCAAGCCTGGGTAGCAGGCAAGGAGATCTGACAATAGAAAGGATTGTTCTGAAGGCAGTTTTCAAAAGAGACAGAGCTGATGATACAACAAACATGGCGGGGCTGCTGTGCAGTCGCCAACACACTCAGTTTCCACAGATTGTTTGCTTTCTTCCAAGCTAATAAATGGCGGGGCGTTTTTTTCTCTGTCGCAGCACTGCCATCTGCTCAGCCACATGTGTGTCTGCTCTTCACCTCTCACCTTGTGCTTGTTTTATAAGCACCAGGAAGACGCCATGGAAAGCTGGCTTCATGTACTCTAAATAAAAGTCAGATGCAAGAAATGACTCAATCATGGTGCTGGAGAACAGAGCTCAGACTCATAGATGTGGAACTGCAGCCAGGCAGATTGCCCAGTTCTATTATCCGTCTATTGTTGAGAGAGACTCATCTACACCCTGTGAAGTACATAGAAGAGATGGAGTTTTGGACGTACCAAAACATTCCATTAAATTCAATGTCAAACATGAGATATTGCTTGGTAAGCCATCTCAGATGATGTCATGATGTTGCATGCTGTATTTAGAGAGTCAGCACAGCTGCAGAGACTTCTTAATCACAGCCTTAATCAGAAAGATGCTGCATATATAGAAAATCATTGTTACAGCAAGACAGAATTTATAAAATAAACATATTTTATAAATCATTACTAATGCTCTGAAATGGCTTTTGTCTTTACAGATTTCCAGTGGAAGCAAACATAATTAAGTGAGAGAATAAACAAATTTGGTCTCATAAAAGTCACCAGAGGCAGTTCTTGTCAACCATCCAGTCTCTCATTTCTGCCTCTCTCCTTGTTCTTCTCTGGCTCTCTCTCTCTCTCTTCAGAATAACAGTTAAATCACCATCCATAGTAACAAAGAAGATTTTTATTTATAGATACAGACAGACAGCTTTCCATGTTACCTTTCATTTATGTACATCTTACACTGAAGGGTTTTTATTTTTTCTGCACTTGGAGTTCCTCTCTAGATCACTTTTAGATTTCAAATGGTCAGATTTTATGAATATTTTTCCATCCTTGGCTGCATCTGACAAATTAGATTGACAGCCTTTATATGCCACTTTGAAGACCTTTTCAGGGGTCAGGAAACATAGCCTTCATGATTGCCTCAGTCTGCTCAGGAAACTTTATTCCCATAGATATTGACGGCTTGTGTCCATAGTGCATGTCTGGCCATAGGGCTGTGTTAGTTTCTGTAGCTACTGAACATGTTTCTGTGCACAAGGTATATTGACACCCAAGCACTTGGCATTGTGAGTTAATCTCTAAATCTACGGCCTTAGCCTCCTCACTAGTCCCTGAGTGTTCTTTTGACTTTGGTATCTCCTTTCTCACCCTGCAAGAGCCACCTTCTTGGCTCTCCCATGTTCAAACTCTGTACTTTGTTGACCATAACCCAATGTTTAAATCTCCATTACTCATTCTGTATCTTCTACAATTAAAATAGTATCACACAACAGCCCTGACTCCAGGAACTCTTATAACATTTAAGATAATGACTGATATTCAACAAATTACATAACCACAATGCAATACACATTTTTCATTGCATTACCTTAGATCACCAACTATTCTTTGTTAAGTAATATTACTGGATTTATTTATCACACAGAGACCACTCAGCTGGTGAGTTGGGATTTAATTCTAATTTTCGTAAACCCAAGACCTATGCTTCTGCTCATTCAGATTTCTAAGTAGTTCAAACTCCCCAGACAATGTCAACTGCATAAAAGGACCCCTAAACTCTAGGCCCCATGAGAATATCTCTAGATATATTGGACATGTGATTCTTCTCTTCTGCCACCACAATCAGGTCTCCAACCTACGAATGCCCTTTGCAATCTTCTTTCATTTGCTGACTGGTGAAGCTATGTCCTCAAGCACCTTTTCCCCTTTTTTTTTGTGATGTCTTATACTCTCCCAGCAACTGAGTCAAAAGCTTCCCATTTCTGTGATAATGCAACACCCATCCATCCCACCTAATGTGAAAACTACTATCACTGCTTTATGTATTGATATGTGGCATGCATACAAGTGCTTCAGAACATAAACTTACTAATTCTCGTAGAAAGCTCTTAAGAGTTCTTGCTTTAAAGAGGGACAAAAATATCCTGGGTTATATAATGCTACAGTCAGTTTATCTTATAGTCTCTGATCTTCTTTTTCCCTTTGCCATACCTTAAGAGAAGGGACTAAAAGTACTCAGGACCTAGCAAAAGCAAGACTGTTTCTGGAAGTTTGATGGACAGTCCAGCTATTGAATTAAGATATCTATGTCAGTGCAGATGTGTATGAATGTAATAAATGCCTTTGGATATTTTACCTTCTGCTTGAAAAACTCTAAGCATGGGATTATCTTAATTTGTGTTGTAAATAATAAATTATTAGTTTTATTTAATTAGTTACATTAATCAAAATTATTAACATAAATAATTATCTTCATTTCCACCCTCTCTCAATTCCCATGATCCCCATAGTAACACAGACCATACTAAAATGACCACAGAGTCCACAAGCCTAGCATGGGTCTTAACAAGCAAACAGAAAGCAAATTTATCATTGGATCTGAATATTGGCTCCAGACCTTCATTTTATTATGGGCTATGAAAATGCTGGAGATAGAAAGCCACATTATACACTCCCCAGTGCTACGTCCAGCTGGACCAGGAATGACTGAGTGGTGGAGTTTACTGTCCCCACCACAGCCTCCCAGTGTTTATCACAATCCTTCTGTCTTTCAGAATTCCCACATGTGAAATGAAGAAATGTGATTTAATTCTTCAGAATCAAACAAAACTGCAATATTAGCTTCCTTATCACAGTTGGAAAAGGCAAGAGAGGGATTTCACTTTGGAAATATATCTCCATATACTATGATTACTTTCCAGCATTAGCTAATCTATTTTTATATTGGTATGCTATTATTAAACTGTTTTTAAATCTATATCACAAGTTGCCAAATACATGCAAGCTCTTTTATGGTAATTATGTTTTACTAGGAAGAGTGCACACATATGAATGTTCACAAACTTGAAATATCTGAGATATCTAATGTGTTTGGGAGAAATGGATTGCTGGGCATCATGATGGATGGTTCAGCAGGTAAAAGCATTGCTGCCAAGCCTGAGGACCTGAATCTATCCTTGGAAACCACATGGTGGAGGGAGAGCATGCACTTCTAAAAGTTGTCATGTTAATAAAGGTGCAGGAGAAGAAGCAGTAGAAGAGGGAGAGAGAATTAATAAATGTAACCATTTAAAAAATTCTCTTTTGTAATAGCCAGGACCTGGAAACAACCTAGATGCCCTTCAACTGAAGAATGGATAAATAAAATGTGGTACATATACACAATGGAGTACTACTCAGCAGAGAAAAACAATGACATCATGAAGTTTGCAGGCAAATGGATGGATCTAGAAAAAAATCATCCTGAGTGAGGTAACCCAGACTCAGAAGGACAAACATGGTATGTACTCACTCATAGGAGGATACTAGATGTAAAACAAAGATGACTAGACTGCTACATAACTCCAGGGAGGCTACCTAGAAAATGGGACCCTAGGAAAGACACAGGGATCGCCCAGTGACAGAGAAATGGATGAGATCTACATGAACAACCTGGACGAGAGTGGGAGTAATGAAGGGCAAGTTTCAAGAGAAAGAGAGCTTAGAGGAGCAGGAGATCCCAGCTGGATCAAGAACAGAAAGGGAGAATGAGAAATAACAGACCATGATAAATGAAGACCACATGAGAACAGGAATAGGCAGAGTGCTGGAGAGGTCCCCCTGAAATCCACAGTGATACATCCTCTGTAGACTGCTGGCAATGGTCGAGAGAAAGCCTGATCTGACCTAGTCTGGTGATCAGATGGCCAAACACCCTAACAGTCGTGCTGGAACTCTCATCCAATAACTGATGGAAGTGGATGCAGAGATCCTCAGCCAGGCCCCAGGTGGAGCTCGAGGTGTCCAATTGTCAAGAAAGAGGAGGGACTGTAAGAGCGTGAATTGTTGAGCCCAAGATTGGAAAAACACAGGGACAAATAGCCAAATGAATGGAAGCACATGAATTATGAACCAAAGGCTGTGGAGCCCCCAGCTGGATCAGGCCCTCTGGATAAGTGAGACAATTGAATAGCTTGAACTGTTTGGGAGGCATCCAGGCTGTGGGACCTGGACTTGTCCTTAGTACATGAGCTGGCTGTTTGGAACCTTGGACTTACACAGGGACACTTTGCTCAGCCTGGAAGGAGGGGACTGGACCTGCCTGTACTGAATCCACCAGGTTTAAATGAATCCCCAGGGTAGTCTTGGCCCTGGAGGAGATGGGAATGGAGGGGAGGAGTTGGGGGGAAGGTGGGGATGGGGGCAGGAGTGGGGAGGACAGGGTAAACCATGGCTGATGTGTAAAGTTAAAACACAAGTATAATAAATAAAAAAAGGAGAAAGAAATATTCTCTTTTTCAGACTCACCAAGAGATATCCAGCCTAGAGACATGCAGGATGTTTCATAGACAACAAGTGCTAATTGAGTTTCCAGATGCTTTGTGCCAGGTAACTTTGAAGAATCCTGCAGGTGTCAGGGTCTGGAGAAGTAGTGGCACTGAACAGGAAAACACCCTCCAAACAAAATAGCCTTCTTTTCTTTTCTTTTTTTTCCCCAGAGCTGAGGACCAAACCCAGGGCCTTGTGCTTGCTAGGCAAGCGCTCTACCACTGAGCTAAATCCCCAGCCCCCAAAATAGTCTTCTTAGGTGAAAACAGGAACTTGGGCTATCTGCAAAATAGCCTTCTTTACAGATAGCCCAAAGTTCCTGTTTTCACCTGTCATAGTTAGGATTTCTATTGTTATGAAGAGATACCATGACCACAGGAACTCTTATACAGGAAAACATTTAGTTGAGGTGGCTTACGGTTTTAGAGATTTAGTCCATTATCATCATGGTGTGACATGGCAGCATGCAGGCAGATATGGTGCTGGAGAAGGAGCTGAGAGTTCTACATATTGATCTGTAGACAACAGGAAGGACTGAGTCTACACTGAGTGTAGTTTGAGCATAGGAGATCTCAAAGCCCACCACCACGGCAACACATTTCCTCCATCAAGGCCACACCTATTCCCACAAAGCCACACCCCCTAACAGTGCCACTCCCTATGAGCTTATGGGGACAGATTACATTCAAACTACCATATCACCTAAGAAAGGAAAGGACTGTTTTGGGCAAGGCCATTTGGTAGGCAGTACTTAGGAGTGAGGTCCAATGTCTAGAATAAAGCACTCAGGGCAGAGAAGACCACCACTTTCTCTAGCCTCAAGGCACAGGCTGCTCAGGTGCATGTGCATGAGGCTCAGAGAGCAAAGACATTCAAGGTCTGCAAATAGGCTCAAAAATGGTTGATCAATCACAGATGAAGCCAAGAGTGGGGATCAGAAGCCAGGATGCACCTGAACATTTTTTCTCTAGTCTTCCCCTGGGTGAAAGATTCCTTTCTTTCTTGTATCTGCTGTGTCCATGGTTTATTTTTAACAATCTATGGCATCTTTTTCCTCCCCTCTTTCCATTCCATATAACTCACTATCCTTTCTGTTTTAATTTTCTTATTTAACTTACTGCAACTATTTCAAAGATTTATTATAAATATACAATAAAGTTGGTAAATTATATAAAAACATAATAGGTTTTAATGAAGCTAAAAAAAAAACCAAAGTTGCATCCATTTAAGCTTTTTAACTTATAATTTAGAAAATATGTGAAATTAATGGACATTTTCCTACCACTCTAGAAAACTACAGCAATTTGCAATGAAAGCAATTTTTTTTTGCCTACTTCAATTTAGACATCAAAGCTCATTTTGACAGATTTGTACCAGAAAATTGATTTTTCTGCCTGCAACCTTGAAGGGAGATTGCCCTGAAATTACCCCATGTCTTAGCATGTTGTACAACAAGATGACCATTAACACTGATTTCTTCCTTTGCTCTCTGTTTAGCTGGAACTTCCAGCTTGCCCCTGAGAAAGACCCATGTCTCTCTCTCCAAACCCCACCCTCTCAGAAAATCTCCAACAAAGAAAAACAGCCAAAAAGTCCAGTTTCCCATTTTTTGGCAGTGCTGGAAGCTCCTCCCCTGAAGTTGCCAGCTGCCTAAGTCTCCACTCAAAGCATACCATACTTGGGCACAAACCCAGCTCGTGGCAGACATATCATCACCCCTCGACTACAGGGTACATAAGTGCCCCCCTTTAGTTTGGCCATATGATTTTCTCCTCAATCTCCCACCTCAATCACTGGAGGACTCACCTGGGAGTGACTTTGCCCAAAATAAACCTGGTCTTTTATTTGGTAATTTGGCTCAATCTGGCTTACTGTGTCAGTGGAGAAACCTATTATCAGGATACAGAGAATCTGTTACCCTCTATTTTCAACTTGATTTCCTTCTTTTATAGTTTGGATTTCCTTCTTTGATGCAGAGTGACAAACACTGAGTTATTAGTCAATATCTGAAGTATTTATAGTATGCTAAATTTAACTTTTAGAGATGAATTCAAATTCAATTAATAACTAAGTATTGGATACATTTAAAGACCTATCTATCCACAGGATGGACATAACAATATTTCAGCATTAGAGAAACTGTGACAGAGGGGGTAATAATAAGATTTCCTTATAAATAGTATTGTTAACCTAGAAATTAGGATTACAGGATAGTAAGGTTCATATACCTCTTCAAGGAACCTAATGGTTGGACTATCTAAAAGGAAGGACCATGTAACACTATTCCTGGGGAATAAACTACTCATGAAAGCTTAAAACCTGGAGCACTTAGCTGGGGTAGTGGGGGAGGTGGGGGACGGAGGGGTGACATTTAATGGCAGCACTCAGGAAGCAGCGGCAAGTGGATTTCTGAGTTTGAGGACAGCCCAGTCTACAGAGTGAGTTCCAGGACATTCAGAGCTACACAGAGAAGCAATGTCTCCAAAACCAAAACAAAACAAACAAACAAACAAACAAACAAAAAAACAACAACAACCAAAAAACCAAAAAACCAAAAAAATCAACCAACCAACCAAACAAACAAACAAAATCCTGGAGCACACTGCACAGCCCAGAGGCTGTGGCTCAGCATATTGGAGGATGTCCTTTCCAGGCAGCTCAGCTAGCCACTGTTCCTTCTGGGCTGCTTGGCTGGTCTGAAAATGTCTTTCAGTAGTCTTACTGCATATATACACTTCGAGAGGAAGGGGCCTAGCAAGTCTGGTCAGTTTCAGTGACTTCCTGAAGCTACTGAGTTGTTCGCTTTCTCAACTTCATGAGCTTCCCTGTGGGATAGAATGTATTGCCTCCCCTTTAACATCCTGTGTCTTAACAAAGCTCTGCTCCTAGACGGGGGATTTTAATCTCAAAGGAAATTGCTATGTAACAAGAGGTGAGAAAGCAGGGAATGTGAAGTATATGAACACCCACTCTGTTTATAGGAGCAGGAATTAAGACAAGTGTGAAACATCATGTCTCAACCTCTTACATGTCTCATTGTTTTTTCTTGTCCTTTGAAGAGTATTTTCAGAAAAAGCAAAACTTATTATGAAATTCTTATTAAATTTAATAATTCATTTTTTATTCTTTTTAAAAATTCTCTCATACAATACATTCTGACCGCAGTTTCCCCTCCCTCCACTCTTCCCAACTGCCCCCTCCACTCCCCCCCAACCTCCCCTCTCCCCCAGATCCACTTCTCTGATTCCCTTCAGAAAAGAGCAGGCCTCCCCAGGCCCGAAGTGAATACAGCATAACAGGATACAGTAAGACTAGGCACAAACCCTCATATTAGGGCTGAGCAAGGCAACCCAGTAGCTGGAAAAGGATCTCAAGAGCAGGCAAAAGAGTCTGAGATACCACGCCCCCCACTGTTAGTAGTTCCACAAAACACCAAGCTAACATCCATAACATATATGCAGAGGACCCATGCAGGCTCTGTGATTGTTATTTCAGTCTCTGTGAGCCCCTGTGAGTCTTGCCTAGTTAATTCTGTGAGCCATGTTCTCCTGATGCTTGTTATTCCTCTGGCTCCTACAGTTCTTCCTCCTGTTCTTCCATGGAGTTCCCGAAGCTCCAGTGGGGAGGGACTCCATGGAGATCTCCAGCTTAGGCTCTCTTTCTGCTTAATGTTTGGCTGTGGGTCTCTGCATCTGCATGCATCAGATGCCAGAGGAAGCCTCTTGTGATGATTAGGCTAGTCACCAATCTATGAATACCACAGATAGCATCAGGAAGCAGTTTATTCATTCATTTATTCGTTTGTTTGTTTGTTTGTTTTTCTATCCTAGGTCTCTGGGCTATCTAACCTCCTCTTCCTAGTCATCCAGGCAGGGTTGGACATGAGCTCCCTCTCACGGCATGGGCCTTAAATTAGACCCATCATTGGTTGGCCACTCCCACCTAGGCTACCATTGTCACGGCACGTTGTCCCAGTCCCATCACTGGAAGTTGCCTGGTTAGAGAAGACGGCTGGCTCAGGCTCCATTACTGGGAGTCCTCACCAGTGTCACCCTCTAGAATCCTGGAGTTTTTACTGCACTAGATTTCTGCTTCACCACCCCCACCACCCACCATCCACCACCCAAATACCCCCCAATTCCAGTCATCTCTCCCCATACTCTCTCCCTCCATCCCTCTCCAACAACCTGACCCTTCCTGTTCTCATTCCCATCCACCTCATTTTTTATTCTTAAATTCTGATAAGAATAAGTTTAATTTATGACTTAATGATGTTTTCAATTGGATACTATATTGGTAAAATATTTTTCTGTTTAATTATCTATTCCTGTGAATGTTTATCTGTATACATGTTGGGAAAAGGGTAGTGTACTGATGTGTGGATATGTGTTGATACAAACATGCGAGACTTGTGAAGACAAATGATGCTTCTGAGTGGTGAAATCTGAGGAGGGTGTCCAGGCTCTTAGGTTTCATGGTACTCTACATGAAGCTTGTATTCTCTATGCTTGACAGTCACACAATGACCTCAAACACAAAAATGAAGATGCTTAAGTCAGGCATCCTAGAAGTAATTGCTGGTGGAGCTTCACTCATTGACTAAGATTAAAGCAAAAGGGGGGATATATTAAATTATGATTGAAAAGCAGTTCACAATGCTGAATATAAATTCCAGCACACTTTTTAAAACTCTAAAGGGAGAATACATTTGTCCTTATTTTTGTAGTATGTAAACTGTAAGCACCTATTTTCTTTGCAATGGGCAAGGATTAGATGACACCGAGCAAGTAAGAACTGCAAAGCAAGTTCATGAAAGGTATTTTATCTCCAACAGATACATGGAAAATGGTACAATGACTTGGTCTGACTCTTCAGTTAAGACAGTATTAAGTAAAGTTAAGAAAACCCTGTAAATTTTTTTTCACTGGTAGAGAGACACTGCAACCTGACCATGTAAGTGCCCACCGTGAGTTAATCCAGAAAATTATACAAGCAATAAAAGTGTGCTAAAGGTTTTATTTCAAGGGAGCCCTCATTTTTCTGTCATGTCATTTCTACGGGATACTGCTCTTGATGGTGACACATGGGGACGCTGTGACCGGAATGGTGCTATCAGCCCTAGCCTGATTCGTCATACACACATGCCTAAAACTAACAGATGGTTCTATTAGCTGAATTTAAAATGTTAAGATTCTCAAGATGTTCATGTTTCACACATCACTTCTAAGTAGAATCCACTATAGACATGCAGAAAAAAAGTGGAGATTTGAAAGAAAATGTCACAGCAAACATTAGCGGCAGTGGATCCTTACAAAGAAGATGCAACATTAATGTTGAAATCACTTTCTATGGATACTGCTATAAAACTCCTTCAATGAATGATTCATAACTGTAATATAAAAGGAACAAAAGACAGTTTTTATTAGTAGTACAAGGTTTTGCCACTTAAAAGCTAACATGCATTTCAACTTTTCGGTTGAGAAAAATACTAAATAAAATATATTTATTGCATGGAATATGTAAAAAGTCCCACAACTATTATCCATTTTAATGAACTCAGATATACTTGTTGACACAAAAGGAAGGTGTGCTCTTATCCATTCTTCCCTCTTACTCAATTCCAAGGAAATAGGAGTGTAGTAGGACAGGCCCAGAGGGTTGAGGAAATTGGCTCAAACCAGTTGCCTAGGCATATACATAATGTACTTCCCTCTGAGCCAACCTGGAGTTTGCCTGAGGGCCTAGCAACAGGTGCTGTCAGAGTTCCTGATCATGCCCAGCCAATGAGGGACAACTACGCAATGCCACCAGATTGGGAGACAGCTTGGGTGTTGGAAAGAGGGTATATAAGACCTTCCCCATTATTGAATAAACAAGTTTGCTGTTTGCCTTCAACTGACTCCCAGTGTCTGTGTTGTTGACAGCATGCCTTCTCTCCCCCTTCCCCTGAAGGAGCCGTTAGGATCCAGCAACACAGGAGCACATTCTTTGATGAAGTCTTAAGGGATAAAAAGTCTTAACCATCACTGCTGTGGGCAGGCTTTCAGATTCCTTAATAAGACAAAGATCCTAACATACATATAATTGGAGTCTTATGGAAGAAGAAATCAAAGAGAGCAGTCTTATAAAAGATACTGGCAAAGAATGTTCCAAAGTTGAAAAAGGATGGGCAGCCCAGAGTCAAGAAGTGCAAGGGTTAGGCTGAAGAAGTAGCTCAGGAACACCAATGGAAAGCTTGCTGTGGTCCTATACATCCCTGTAACCATGACACAGAGGAGAGCAGTGTACCTGTGACTATGACAGTGAGGTGTGTTCCTATCCCTGTCAGTAACCATGACACTGAGGTGGGCAGTGATAAGCTTTCTAGGGCTTAGTGGCAGCCAGCCTAGCTGAAACATGTGAGTGCCAGTGCAGGAAGAACCTGAAACATGCCTCAAATTAAGTGGAGAGCAATAGAGGAAGACACCTGAAGGTCTCTACATGTGACAAGCATATGCACCTGCACATACACACACACACACACCTGTGGGGGTGGGAGGTGAGAGTTCCATAGTTAAATGAAAGTTTTGACAATGTTTTATTTCCTTAAGCCAAGTAGTATTACAGAAAATAGCATTGGTTGCCTCGTATCTCTATTATTGTTCCCAAACTCAAAATGACAACTTTGATTTTTGCTAATAATCCCAGATTTATGAGGCTTTTGTTTGGGTTATGAAGGTAGATTCATTTGTTTATGAAAATAGTAGAGTGAGACAGTTCAGATGACATAATGCTGTGCAGTCACAGCTCAGGTTTCTGAATCAGGAAAGCTGCACCTACAAATAAAACCATCAATCAAGTTGTCCTTGAAGGTGGGGAGACTATGCACGTCACAGACGCTCATTCCTTTAATCATCCCAAAACGTTCTTTCTTAAAAGTAACAAAACAAGTTGCAAGATGTGCTTTTGTTTAATTAAAAACTTGTTCCATACCACTTTTCTATTATGTTGTCTGTGAACCTATTCATCACGCATTTTCAAAGTGAGCTTATTTGCACAAAAAAAAAAAAAAAACCTTGACTAACAAAGGCAGAAAATGTGAGTTCTTTCAAAGTACACAGACTCTGAGGTCTACATCTTATCCTTAAAGAAAGACCCACTAGACAATACTCTGCCAGGGGGAGCGGAGAGATGGGACAGGCTCTGGAAACAAAGAATATGCATCCATGTCTCAATATAAATAAAAATAACTATAACCTGAAGACTAACATGTTTTTGTCTTTATAGAAAGTTCATTCATGATCTCTTCAAGAACATTTTCATATACAGATGTTTACTTAAGTAAAAATGTGAACCTAGGCATTTTTAAAAGGACTAATAGCCACAGGTGAGTTGAAAGCAAAATCACAGAGCTGGACATTTTGATTTCTTAATTCTCCTTTATTTAATCTTTTTTTTTAAAATAACAATCTCTCCTCATAGTCAATCACTTATGAAAAGGCTCTTCAGGAAAGGATAGGAAGAAGAAAAGGGAAAGTTGAAGAAGAAAGCCTGAGGCCTGGGAAAAATTCAGGAAAGGGAGGTACAAAGGAATGGAGGAATCGTCAGAAACAAAAGAAGGATGAGTTATGTATAAGGATAGGAGACCTCCTTCTGGCTCACTCTTTATGCCTAAAAATTTAGCAATACATATGGACAAATGCAAACCAGATTCCACTTACAGCTAGTGCCTGCGGTTTTGGTGCCTGTGTTAATGTCTTCAGTATAGTTTCGATATCAATATCCACTGAGCAAAGTTAGTCCTACATTGAACAAAAAAAAGACTGATGGGTTACCCCCTTTGCTTTGAATGTGTCTATCTGTGTGAGATGTGTATGTGTGTTCATGTGTGTGAGTACATGTGCACATATCTGCACACAGAGGTCAGAAGGCAATATCAGTGTTCTCCTTTAACACCCATCATTTTATCTTTTTGGATGGGTCTCTCGCTGGAGCTGGAGCTCACTGATTCATCTAGACTAGCTCCAAGCTTCTGCCTGTCTCTGCCTTCCTAGCATGGAAGTTTAAGTGTGTACTGCTGGACCCAGGTGTCTGTATGAGTGTTAAGGAACCAGACTCAGCTCCTCACGTGTGCATAGATAGCAAGCGCTTCACTGACTGAGCCATTTTCCCCAGCCCTTTGTTTTTTCTCAAGTATATTGGACATACATTTCCTCTTTCACAAATGCATACATGCCTATTAAGTAAACAAGAGTTGATCATTAAAGCCTTTGATTCTATAGGGAGAACTATTGAAACCTAGTTGGAGATGGCTTCATGGTGAAGGCCACTTGCTTTGCCATCATGAGGACCAGGATTTGGATCCCAGCACCCACACCACAAGCTGGGAATCCTGCGCACACCTATAATCCCAGCTACGATGGGAGTAGAGATGGGAAGGTTGCTAGAGCTCACTAGCTTCCAGCCTCTCCATGGAAACATGAGCCCCACGTTCATGGAGAGACTGTAGCCCAAAGGAATAAGTGCAACCAGGTGGAAGAAGACACTCAGCATCCTCTTCTGACTTCTATGTGCACACAGGTACACACAGACTCACACAACAAGTACACACACAAATACATAGATATAATAAAATCTTAAAAGTTGAAGCTTTATGCAAATATTTAATGGCTTGCTACTATCAATCACTTTCGGTCTTTCACATATCCAGTTAATACATTGTTTTGCAACCACATCAAAACAGTGAGGTGTTCTCATAGCTCCTGCAACAAATCCATACGTGTCAACATTTTTGACTGATTGCATGCTGATAGTGGAGCCAACATTTTCCCAAGAATGCTAGAATGCAGTAAAATCACACCAGTTTTAAACTTGACTCAGTCACATAGTGTATTTTGGATCCATCCTCCACGGTATTTCCAGAGAGAAGCAGCAGCAGCACTCTAATTACTTTCTAGAGCAATCAGATGTGTTTCCAGGAGCAGCTTCTACTGTTTTACATTTCAAATGATAACTCTAAAGCTCCCTATGCTGCCCCTTTACTTTATTTTGTGTTTATTTTCTTGTGGTGTCCATCACTGAGCTCACAACATACTCAGTATCAGTCGTTTGCTATTTTGAGGACATACTAGCCATGCACTCTAAACTTTTGTCTTCATGTTAATAATCGCTTTTGCTACCTGGAATGATGGTCTTAATTATTAATTTCTCTGAGAACCTTCTGTTATTACAAATTTTGATGAAAGTGTGACAAATGTTTTTGTAACTAATTTTAATATTTCTGTTAAACATCTCAGGTTGTTGGGAACCAAGACTTACAAGATTCAAATATAATCCCTGAGCCAAAGGTTCTGCTGAACGAAAGTATGCATCATAAAATTAAAATAATAAAGGACTAAGATAAGGACTGTAAGATGAATGTGATACCTATTATCCCAGGAGTGAGGAAGCTGAGGCAGAGGGATCACAAGTTGTAGTCCTATCTGAGAAAGACTGGGAGATTCTATATTAAAAGACAAAAAAATAAATATTAGAAAGGGGATAATAATTATTATATTATAATAATAAAGCCAAAAAGTCCATAGTAAGATACAAAAGGGTCTGGGAGATGACTCAGTTAGCAACTTAGCTTAGTTCCCATCACAGCACTCATTGGAAAAGCCAGGCAAGGCCACAAATGCATATAAGCCCAGCACTGTGCACAGAGAGGATGGTGAATGGGAGGCTTGCTGACTACCACCTCAGCTCCAGGTTCGATAAGAGACCATTATTAAAGAATGGACTATAGTAGTGAGTGATGGAACAGGGCACTACATGCCCTCCACATGTGCATGGGTGTGTGTATCTATACACGTGTAGATTCAAATTCTTTTAAAAGTTCAAAAATGTAATAATAAAGTCATGTATGGTGGCTTGAATGAGATAGGCCTCTGTATGCTCATGTGTTTGAATGCTTGGTCCCCAATAGTTAGTGGAATTATTTGGGAAGGATTAGGAGGTGTGGCCTTGTTGGAGGAGGTGTGTCACTGGAAGTGGGCTCTGAGGTTTTCATATTCTATTCCAGGTCCAGTCTCCTGTTCTCTTTGCCTACAGCTTATGGATCACGTGAGCTCTCAGCTATTGCTCCAGAGCCATTCCTGAAGCTGCCTTGCTTCTTGCCATGATAATCATATACTAATGCTTTAGAACTATAAGCAAGCTCTCAATGAAATGCTTTCTTTTAAAGTTGCCTTGGTCATGGTGTTTTCTCACGGCAATGGTAACTAAGACACCATATGTTTTTTGGACACAAATTATAAGAAATAAGCTTAAGGCAAAAGAAATTATAATGGAAATGAGAAAAAATAACTTCTGAGTTAAAAATAAAACAGAATTTTCAGAGAGATTTATTCTCACCAAGGGCAATTTTTAAAGAAAGAAATCAATACCCTAATAAAGCGGGTGGAAGACTATTACTTCTGTTTTGTTACAAATGGTTAAACTTCAGGTCATGGGATTTATACTAATTTCCTTAAGTCATTGTTTCCAGAATTAATCCATAGAACCAAACCTTCTCACTCACAATATGGGCTCATTTTGGTCAATATCATTTTCATTTATAGAAGAGAAACTAATATCCATAGGCATATACGTAAAATATTTATGAACATTTTAAATTCTTCATATACAATATTAACTATAAAATAGAAGCAATGAGAGATTCCTTCACTTTCTATACACTTAATTTCAACTTGACATCTAGAAGAGACTAGATGTGTCCAATATCTACATGTTCTGTTTGTTAATTGGGAGAGAAAAAAAATGCCTATTGAGATTAAAACAAAATGTAACCATCCTGGTTTATTCTTTCAAAGTTTTTGATCTCCCACCTGAGTTTGCATGAACTGAATTCCCATGAAGACATTTCTTTTGAGTTAAGTAAGAATAAAGTAAGGTAAGGAACACATCCAGATTTACAGGACAGTGAAAGCATCCCAGGCTAGAGTGGATTTCTTCAAGATTCTTCTGCATTGTCTGGACTCATCATCCAGCTGACTCAGTTCCAGATGAACTCTGAGTGTTCGGCATTTCCATCTAGAATGTTTCTCTTTCTCCTTTGTCTTTGTGTTAGTCATGATGAATCTAACTAATTTGACATCTGCCTTGGTATTATCAGCAACAGGTTTAACTACAAATTCCTATCTCTATTATCTATTCTTGCTTAAAATTTCCAGTTGGATTATAAGCAACCACTTCTCCCAGACACCAGTTACCAATTCCCTCTTCATACTTCCGTGACTCATGTTTCGTCACCTGTGAATTTTATCACGTCCATTTGATATGAACATTGGAATTTTATATTGTATTTTACTCACATTGTTTATTTTGTGCTGTATATAAAATTTAAAAGCTCATGAGATTTTTTTTATACAGCATTCTAAATTCTGAAAGCAGCACCAATCTTTGGATGAAAATACACATAAAATAACAATGTGTACATTTTGATTTATTTAACTGAAAGAACACAGACTGGGGTGAGATTGCCTGCTGCCATCAGGTCCCTTTGTACCATTTACTAACTGTTTTCCTTGCACAGAAGTTTTCTCATGTGGGAAAGGAAGGTAAAATACTAATGCCTTGGGTGGCGGGCTTCCGTGAACAATGAGTCAATACTGGTAAGGTGCTGAGAAGGTGTAAATCCCGTGTAACTGCTCATCAAGGAAAATAAGCTCTCACCCAGGGGCAGATAACCATCATCAACACATCCTGATTTATCTCAATCAGTTTTATGGGCTATGGCAGAGTTTCAATGGAAAAATAATGGAAAGAATTCTAAGAATATAAAAATAGCTTCTATGACAAAGTACATTAAATTACTCCCAGGACCATCAGGTTGGCAAGTGGCCCTTAAAGATGCCTCAAAAACTTATGTTCCCTTTCCTTGTAAACAGGATAGCACTAAAGGGATCTTCAATGCCTACTTGGAATGAATAATACTGTGTATCTTACACAGATTATTTTATTTATCATACACATATTATTATATTCATGAATATATGAATTGCTTAAACTCTTTTCCTAGAATTTGTTTTGTTTTGTTTCGTTTTCGAGACAGGGTTTCTCTGTGTAGTTTTGGTGCCTGTCCTGGATCTCGTTCTGTAAGCCATGCTGGCCTCGAACTCACAGAGATTTGCCTGGCTCTGCCTCTCAAGTGCTGGGATTAAAGACATGTGCCACCACTGCCCAGCCTTTTCCTAGAATTAAAAACATACTTTGAATGTTTTATCTTGTAATACTGTATTTTAGTTTATTTATGGATGAAATTCCCCAAATTGAGGACTTTATATAACATTTAACTTTACAGAGCTACAATTCTATCCCAACACCTAACTATTCAGAAGACAGACAGATTATATATTTGTGGCGATAGCACATGATCAGGATGTATTGTTCTTTGTCTGTGCTGCATGTCTTTCACAGAGTAAGCATGAACAGACTGGAACAAATTGAGGAAAATATGTAAACAGTTAACAAATGTTAGGGTTTTAGTAGAATGTAGGATGCAATTTAATTTCATAGGAAAGAAGTTGTAGAATTTAATCAATACACAATTCTAGTGATCTGGATAGGATTTAGGAACTGAAAATGCAAGTTAATTTCCTGATCATGATTTTGTTGATTTACAAGCATAGTAGACACCTTGTTCCTTTACCTTTCTTCAAAATTCTAGTTCTTGCTACCTACCTGTCTTAGTTAGGGTTTCTACTGCTGTGATGAAACATCATGACCAAAAGGCAAGTTGAGGAGGAAAGGGTTTATTTGGCTTACACTTCAGCTCATCACTGAAGGAAGTCAGGACAGGAACTCACACAGGGCAGGATCCTGGAGGCAGGAGCTGATGCAGAGGCCATGGAGGAGTGCTTCTTACTGGTTTGTTCAGCCCATCTTCTTTTAGAACCCAGGACCAGGAGCCCAGGGATGGCACCACTCACCATGGGCTGGGTCTTCCTCCATTGATTACTAGTTGAGAAAATGCCTTACAGCTGAGTTTAATGCAGACATTTCCTCAGCTGAGGCTCCTTCCTCTGATGACTCTAGCTTGTGTCAAGTTGACACACAAAACCAGCCCGTACACTACCTTACTTTGAATGTTTGGGTACTGCAACCAGATTAATTTTCTGGCCTTTCTAGATGAAATATATGTGTATATTTTCTGACATAGCCGCCAGGTTAAATTATAATTTAAGACAGGTGTTCAGCTTAAAAACTTCCAGTGACTTATAAAATTAAGAAAAACTAACATTGAAAATAAGGCTTTGACAGAGGCCAACAGGTCCCCCTCACCCCAGCAACTACATCACTTTGCAATACAATGTGTTGGGTTAGCTTTAAAAATGAGTTTTAAGGCGTCCATGGATTATGAAACAATAGAATTTTAGAGTATTCTTGGTATCTCATTTCCTCTAAAATGACACTGCTTGCTGTAATTATCTCACGTTGAGAAAGTGGAAAGAACATTTTTAGCAGAGAGTTATTCAGCTTGATGCATGAGATGTTCCTTCAGCCTCTGGCAAGTTAGTTATAACAAATAAGATCCTCTCTCCACAGAAGGTCATATTGGGCTGAGCATAGGCTCAGAGTTTTGCCTTGTGTACTTCAAAGCCAAGTACATCCAATATTCAAAAAAATTAAAAAAAAATTACATAGTCCTACCTGTTGTCACTGTGGATCTTACCTTGTCACAGCTATAGGACCTAAGTTGGTTTTCTGGTCCTCACATTGTTGGATTTTAATGCCATACCTCCCAAAGATTTAGCAAGTGACAGGCGTATTCTTGATAACAAAGTACCAATTTATTAAAATAAAATAAAATAAAATAAAATAAAATAAAAAATAAAAAAGAGCAAAACCTCTGTCTCCTTTGACTGAGGCCTGAAAGGAAAATGTCAACACTTGAATGGAGGGGAGGGGCTGGGGGGAAGGTGGGAGCAGGGGTGGGAGAGGAGAGGACAGGGGAACCCATGGCTGATGTGTAAAATTAAAACACAAATATAATAAATAAAAAAAGGAGAAAGAAGTAGGAGGAGGAGGAGGAGGAGGAGGAGGAGGAGGAGGAGAAGAAGGAGAAGAAGAAGAAGAAGAAGAAGAAGAAGAAGAAGAAGAAGAAAGCATTTCCCAGTGTCTGCTTGTTTACATTAAATATATGGATTCTATTCACTTGCTTATTCATAGCCACAAACCATCTTGGGGCATACACAATAATGTAATAGAAACTATGAAGCAAAACTTTTTGGTTATTGACCTCATTTTTAAATGTCTTAAAATTCCCCCAACTGTAACCTTAGCTGAACATGGAAGCTTTGAACAGCTATGAGTAGATAAATGCTCTGTTAGAGGAAAATGACTGTTATCAGAGCTTGGAAAGGATGGAGGAGTGAGGTGAGGAAAGAGTGGTTAGTGGGTACCAAAGTGTATTTGGAGGGGAATACCTGCTAGTGATATAAAACACAGCAAAAGAACTACAGTTAAGAGCAATCAATTTCATTTCAAATATCTTCTAAGATTTTACTCAGCAATGGGGCCTGTATGTTAGGGAATGGATTTTGCAGGTCCCAATAGATCTTTACCCATCATATCTCTCTGTACTAAGATTCCACTTATCAGAAATGCATGCCTGTATTACATGTGTCAATCAAAAGTAAAAGCACATGGCTAGAAGTGGTTATTAAATATATTTGTAAAATGAAAGCATTTATGTTTATCTCTTTAAAATTATAAATAAAGCTCACCTATCTCTAAGCCCAAACAGGTAAATTATTCCTCAGGAGAAGCACATATATACTTAAGAAACAAAATGTACCACATTAGTCTTTAATCAAGTATCAATTTCAATTTCTACCTGCTTAATTTTTTATTCAAAACTATAGCTACTGTCCCGAACTCACAATTTTAACAAGTGAGTTAACAAATAGTGTATAAGAACTTGTACATTAACAAGTGTCCCAGTTGAAACCATGCCCAGTAAAATTAACATGGGGGGGATTTGCAGACTAGCAGCCCGTGTGTAATTGTGGATCTAGTGATTTATGAATAATCTTGTCCCAGATGAATTGGAGCCACCAGAACATCCAAGGGACATTCATGAACCAACAAATGTTAAAAACTGTGAATGAAAATAAAAACACTTATATTTCAAACTTTCATCCTTTTGTTCCTACAACTCAGTCTTCAGTGTGCCCTGAAACTTTAAAATTTATTTGAGATAGGCTACAATTGTTATGAAAATATGAAATGCTTCCAAAACAATTGTTTGATAGATTCCACTGTGACAGTGTATAAGATCTAACGCAAGCGACTGCATTGTTAAATTATACAATGCTACTGAAATGAAGTGGGTAGAATGTCTTGCTATTTTCTAAAATCCACAAGGATACCAATAAAGCAAAGATTTTGTTTTGCCAATTATTTGTAATTAGAGAGACAAATGAATACATGTCAACAGCATGGTATTATCTCATTGCCTAATGTGGCATATTAGCCACCACACAGCTTGCTATTATTGCCAAAAATTCCACTAGTGCTGCCAATGACATTCTCCATTAAAACATCTAGCTGAGCATAAATTAGATTAGAGCACTGCACTCCTTGCAGTTTGCTATGATTAACAGTGAATCCTCACTAATTGCAAATGATTTAGAACGTATTAAGTGGTTTCTTTTAGCGACCCCCAGAACCCCATTTGTTTGAACTTTCTAGTGCCTTATCTCCTACTTCTAAGAGGATGTGGCAGACAAGTAATTTATTCTCAAATCACACTAGTTATAAAAATAAAATAAATATTGTACAATGAACTACAACAACAGAGCACAAGAACATAGATAATGTGACTTCCATCACAGGGCCATTCTGAACATACCCTGCCATTTTTATTCAAAACGGTAAACTAGTAGCATTAACCAGTGTTAAAATCTGGACTGCTGAGAGAACTCAGTGGGTAAAGGCACTTTCTTGAAGCCTAACACCCAGAGCCTGACCCCCTGGATCCACACTCTGGAAACAAGAAGCAGACTCCTCAACAGTTTGGTGTCCTCTGACTTCTACATGCCCACTGTGGCAGTCATGCCCACACAACATATTCAATAAAAATTTAAATATTGTCCAGAGATCTAAAAAGCAATCTCCACTGGGACTGGGCTCCACAACTCAGCATTTTGATGGGTTTTGGTTTTCTATAATGGTCTCCAACTATTGCAAAGAAAAGTTTCTTTGATGTAGGATGAGGTCTACACTTATGTATGGGTGTAAGGACAAATGTTTAGAATGTAATTAGAGAGTATGTGAGGTTAGTAAAGTAGTGGTTGTAGGTTCTCCTCTAATATCCCTAATTTCACTAGCCCTGGGTAGCTGGCTAGGTTTCCAGTTAGGCATGATTTCCTTCTTGGGCCATGCTGGTCACTGTGGCTCATAGTTGTCATAATTACACAGGTCTGCTGTCTGCTTGTCTCCATTGGAAGCCTTGTGTGGCACCTTCTGGTACCATGAAAGCTAGTCTTCAGGGAGGAGGCTTTCAGGTCAGCTCTTGCTCATGGATCTCTAGGCTCCCAACCCAAGATTCAGGGATCATTGCAGAAGAGCGGAAGAAGGATTTTAAGAGCCCAAACAGGGAGTTTGCTGTGAGAATGTGTCTCCTAGGAATGTCAGAAACTACACCCGAAAAGTCTCACCAACATGACTGTCTAAATATGAGCTGAACAAAGATAACAATAAATACGTTAATGTGATTGAGAAAGATCCCAGAAGGCCTCACTCCTACACAAAAAAACTACAGGCAACTAAGGAATGCTGTGCATGGGAGAAATAAACTTTCCTAGGGAAGAGCACACTAATTGGTTATCCAAAACCAAATGGTCAACCCTGAAAACATATGCAAACAATTTACATTATACAGCCTGAGCAGATTTGTAGTGTCATACCTGTAGCACTTATGGGAAGTGAGATCATGGACAGGATCACAGAAACTGAATCCGATCAGAACTGTTGGCTTAATCTTCCTCCTCAGATCCCCTACCCATTTCCATATCCCACCTCAGTTAAATATATCCAATTTCTCTGTTAAATGATTCAGAAATGTGAAATTTCAGATTTCTCTTCTCCAAAATTCTGGAGTCTAACAATATTGCATAGATTTTTAGAGGTTTATTGTAGTTAGAGTTTTCCTGCCTGGCCCACAGTCAGGACAAATCTCTCTCACCCGACAGGCCCATAGATGCTCAGAACCAACCAAGTAAACACATAGAAACTTATATTGTTTACAAACTGTATGGCCATGGCAGGCTTCTTGTTATCTACTTCTTCTATCTTAAATTAACCTATTTCTATTAATTTATACTTTGCCACGTGGCTTGTGGCTTACCGGTGTCTTTACATGTTGCTTGTCATGGCGGTGGCTGGCAGTGTCTTCTGCCCCGGCCAGCGGGGTGTCAACGGGGCCACCCACCTGTGGGAGAGAATGAAAGGACAGGGCGACACAAAGAGACAGCAGCAAGACAGTATTCTGATCAAGCCGCCAATCTTTATTGTTCTCCACATGGCTTATATAGCATAAGGGGGGAAAGGGCAGGAAGGAGGGAAAGGGAAAAGGGGCGTGTAGAACATGGAAGGGGTGCAAGACGTGTGAGGCAGATAGTGCACCTTCGAGATATCGGCTAAGGTCACTGGTCAGGGGCAGTATATTCTGCTGCTAGGCTGCCTGACCCTGGAATGCTCTTTACGTTCGGTTGTCATGGCACCTGACTGTGGGATGTTCTCTTATCTTGGGAGGCCTCTGGTTACTGCTCTGGGAAGGGCTTATGAGTTGTTCTTTGGTTTAGCTAGTACTTTCTATGGTTCATGTTTGGTTCCTGACATCTTGGTCCCTAACATCTCCCCTTCTATACATATAGCAAAACAAAGAAAGGAGGCCCAAATCTTTTGCCAAATTGTACTTATGTATTTAGGAATACACCCCTACACATACACATGCACCCTCATACACACACACAACAGTTAATGAAATAAGAGACAATGAATTTGAAAAGCACAGGAAGGGTATATGGGAAGGTTTCAAGATAATTATATGATCTCAAAAAATGAAAGAAATAATTTTTAAAAAGCCTCAAGTGTTGCTGCTGTCAGGATAGTGTGATGGAGGACATTTTTCTCTTCAGGCATTGCCTAATGAGATGCTATCTGGAACTTGGAAATTGGTGTGTAGAGAAGGAATGATTAAGGAAGAAAAGAGAGCGCAGGCATGGCTATCTTGAGCTAATGAATGCGTAGCGTGTTGATGAGACTCATGGGAAAAGCAGTGAGAAGCCTCATGTAACAAGCTCAGTCCACTCAAACAGAAACATTTGCAGATGGCAAGAAGGTAACAGACAGACAAGGCAGGCTGAATGTCATAGAGTCAGCTGAATAGGATACAAGCAGTCTGGCCCTGTTGAGAGAGAGCAGCAAACAGAGAGGTCCTCATTCATCCAACTATTCCCTTCTAGTATGACTTTATCTTCCTGTCCTTTTACGTAAAAATTCTTAGGTTTTAAATTTTTATTCCTTACACTTATCAAATTTTGTTTTAAGCTTTCTCGTTATTAGGTCTTTTTTCTTCTTTTATCTTTTTTTCTTGCCCTTTTCCCAACCATAGCATTCTCCCCCATCCCTCTTCACCTCGTTTCTTTCATTTTCTTGTTTCTTCTCTGTTCTTCCCCTACCCTGCCTCCTTTTGTCTTATTCATTTACCATTCCCACATTTGTCCTAAGTAAATTATAACTTCACGGTCTATCCACATTAGTTTTTCCATTCTCAGCTTTCTTTCCATTGGTGATATGGCAGTGGATGTTAAGTAGGTGTATTTCTAGATCCTGTGGGTTTGATGTCATTACAGTCACAGCAGTTTATTTTCCCCTCTCTGAATCATATTAGGAATTGAATCCTCAAAGGTGTCATGGAACAACGTCCCCAAATAAAACTGAAAGAGTTATCCAACAGATGTGCAAATCAAAACACAGAAATACAAGCTACATGAAAACAGAAGGCCATATGACTCCACCAAAATACCATAGGGCTTCAGCTGTTGAATTTGAATAGGAAAAAATCCACATGAAATTTCAAAGGTGTAAGAGTAACAGTAATCAGTGGCCTCAAGGGAAATTAAAAGAAGAAAAGGAATTCAACTTAGGTCATGGGGGGAAAGTCAACAATGAGGAGAAAGCCCACACAAAATGGATGGTAAAGGAAGTAATGCAAATTTAAAAATCAGCAACATGGAAAAAGTATCAAAAATAAGATCTGAGGGGATAAAAGCATATAGGAATGTTAGAACTAAAAATGTCAGGGAACCAAATGAAATATCACCAATAGACTTGACCAATCATAAGAAAGACATCAATGATGGAGTTGAGAAAGCAGAAGAAACACTACACTCAAACATCAGGAAAGGAAAGCAAGAAACAAGCATGACCACATGTCCCAGAGGACCTGGATTCAGTTTCCAGAGCCCACATGGCAGCTGACAACTGTCTATAATTTCAGAATGAGATCCAATGCCCTCATCTTACCTCAAAGGACAGCAGGAATGTGTGTGGTGCACATACATACATGGAGGCAAAACATTCAAACACATAAAATAAAATTTAAAAGAACAAATATATTTTTTAAAATATAGTAAGGTTTTCTGTGGAATTTAAGTGGTTTTAAAACAAAAGGTATAATTAGAAAAAGAAAGGAAAGAAAAAGATATTTCTGAAGAATTGAAATAAAGTCTAAGTCTTGCCCCAACAGTTGTCAAACTTTGTTATAAAACTAACTCTAATAATTAGTCAGTGTTTATTTAGCTCAGAGACAGAATAATAGAACAGAACAGAGATTAGAAATGGCCTGATCCTGTGCCATGGACTACATATGGTTCAGATATGTCCCTCAAAGGTTTATGCACTGGGAGCTTCGTCCTTAGAATGGGGTGTGAACTGTGGTGGAACCTTTAAGAACAGTCTAATGGAGGTGAGTAGACTCCTGGAGGTCTCGTTCATGGAAAGGATTAATACAGCTTTCACCAGACCTCTGTCAGTTCCCTGTTATTAGAAAAAGAGCATGGACGGCCCCCGAATCTCTGTGGCTTCCTGTCACTGGTCATATATGGCTTATTCTCACACTGTTCCCACCATGATGCCATTGGCCATGATGTGACGAAGCCAAGGGAGCCTTTATAAGAAGTGACATAAATTCAGCCACTGGGTTGTGAATTTCCAGCCTCCAGAAGTGGGAATTAAATGAACTTTATTAAGTAGTCAGCCTCGGCTATTTTGTTGTAGCAACAGAAGATGGAAAAAGTACCACAGATGTAAGTCAATGTACAGTAGAGCTAACATTGAAGATCTACACAGAAATGAGGATTCCTCAATGAGTGGGTCTGGGATAGTGACTATTCATGCGTGAAAATAATAAAATGGATCCCTAATTTGCATTATTTTCATATTTAATTAAAGACTTAAATGGTAAAGACACATTTTTAAAGCTTTTAGAGGAAAAAAGAAGGGGGTTATCTGTGACATCAAGTTAAGGGCTTCTTAAATAAGAGTCACAAAGTTTTAACCCCAGAAAGAAATTCTAAATAATATTGATCTGATTTAAGTTAAAGACTGTTTTTCTGTATGGTAACAGCCAACTCAGGGTGTCATACATGTAGGGCAAGCATCCGACCAGCCACATCCACAGCCTCCAATGTTTTCTTTTCCTCATCCTTAATATGCATTACTTCCAAGGTCCTCTTGCCTGTGCTTCTAAAATACATTCGTAGCTATAATCTCAGCATTCAGGAAGCTGAGGCAGGAGGATCAAGAACTCAAGATGACCAACCTGAATTACACGGTAAATCTGAGGCCAGTCTGAACCATACACAGTTGGACTCTTCCTTTTAAAAATTAACAGAAATTAATTTTATTAAGGATGAAAGCAAATTTGCTTATAAAAAGGAAAAGAAAAAGCCAGAACTAGATGAAAACCCTGTTAAAATCCATGACTTTAAGGAAGAATTAATATCAGTTCTCTCAAACTGTTCAACAAATTAGAGGAGGGGGGTACTACTGAATGGGTGGACTATTGAATAATTAGAAGGCATTCTGTAGTGAGCCTTTTTCTGTGCCACCAGCCAGCTCCCAAATATTAAGATGGAAACTTATTAATTATGAAAGCTCAGCCTTAGCTTAAGCTGGTTCCTAACTAGTTCTTATAACTTAAATTAACAAATATCTTTTAATCTATGTTCTTTTACATGGCTCAGTACCTTTACTCTGTACTGCCCATCCTGCTTCCTCTCCATGTCTCCTGGCATATCCTGCATGCCCAGATTCTTCCTCTTCTTCCTTACTCTCCCTGTAAATTCCACCTATACCTCCCACCTAGCTATTGGTCATTCAGCTTTTAATTACACCAATCACAGCAATACACCTTCACACCACATACAAATATCCCACAAAAGCATTCTTATTAAGCACTCAGAGCAAAATCAAGGACAAAAAGTTACAAACATGTTGTTTTGACTCAACAATTTTTCAAATTTATGGTAGTGCAAAGCAGCATATATTTAGAGTCAAGGAGTAGCTATGTTTAGACCAAAAACAAAGAAGTGCTTTCTTGGTTTGTAGTGTGGGAAAGAAAGCTAAGGAAAGGTCTCCTGTACACTGAGGTACCAGACATAAGCTAGGAAAAGCCCAACTTTCAAAAGGAATTTTGTTTCTGAAATGAAAAACTGGACAAAAACCTCAAGTTTAAGTGTCAACAACAAAAAGAATTGCAAAGTCTAAATTGCAATTGTGGGGAATTCAACTCCACTTTCAAGAGGAGGTACTGTGTGTGTGTGTGTGTGTGTGTGTGTGTGTGTGTGTGTGTGTGTAATAGTTTGAGTTAGAATCCAACTTCCTATGATTAAGAATGAGTAAGCATAAACAGATTTAAAGTTGGAAAAGGAATGTGCTGCTTGAGAACTCTTGATTCTGCACTTATTTTTGCTACACTTGATGAATTGCTGATTACAAAGCAATAGCCCTAGTATGTCATGATTAAATCCCCATGAGGTCATTTTCATACTTATTACTAGTTCTGAGTATGCTGTTACACCAAGCTAATTAACTACAAACCTTCCCAAAGATCTATTATAGAACAAAACTGCCCAGAGCCACTCACTACTGTATTGCGTGAAGATGGGGCCAGATACCACATCAGGAGAGCTGTCAAAGTATACAGCTAATCATTCAACTTAGCAGAGGCATGGCCTTGTTCTGAATGGAGGCTACAGCATAACTGTGGGCTATGGTGCAAGCGACAGATGAAGGTCAAGGCCAGACCCACAGAGAGAGCAAGAACAGGAATACTTACTTGACCAGAGGATATTAGAGCTAGTAACAGGAAAAGCAAAAGCAAAAAGAAAAAATCTGGGGCTAGGATTTAGTCATTTAGGATGGCTTAGCAATAGCTTCTAGGATAGCTATTGATAGGGTGATCTGTCTGTTACTTTAAATGGACATGAGACTGCCAGCTCTCAGAACCTTCCATGTGTATCTTCCACAGGGTTCATCTGTGTAGCAAAGAGCTAGAGTCCTCTGAATAGCTGAGTGTTCTCAATATCTAGTATCTTCTTGGTCCATCCAGAACCCAAACATTCCCAAGGACGATGGCTAGGCTTTGAAATGCTCACCAGGGCACTGGACAGTCTCTTCCCAGATGTTCTCACACCCAACATGTCCTTACTTGCTATCATATTCAGATTTTGGTACTTACACAGACTGACAATATTTTCTCTGGTTGGTGAGAAGTCTGATCACTAGCATATCTCTTTTGTATATCGAATGTGAGTAGGGATTCTATGGGGTGTGCGCAGAGGTCAGGGGACACCTTGCAGGAGTCGGTTCTCTTCTTCCACCATGTGAGTCAGGCCGTCAGGTTGGGCAGTGGGCACCTTTACTCTCTGAGCCATCTCTCCAGGCCCATCAGCTCTCTTTTCTATGGAGTTCCTGCGAGCGTCGACTGGAGTCCTTGAAGTTAATGGTTACTGCCAAACCACCCCATTTTCAGTTCACTGGATAGTTCTAAACTTGAGTCCTCTCACATCTTCTCCTTTTGTCCTTGGACTTAAGTGTCCCACTGTATGTTTCAGAGATAAGTGGAACTTAGCCTGTCACGTAGGAGAGAGAACAGGCATGATGTCTGAGTGTAAACTCCGGATTTTCACTGCTTGGATTCAAATGCCATACTTAATCAGTTTTTCAGGAGAACTTTGGACAGCTTTCTTAGATCACCTTCAACTCTATCCCTACTCTATCATTAGAAACCTTCCAAAGTTTATCGCTTCAAAGCATATTAAGCTCAGCACACTAAGGGCACATCCTCTTCCATAGAAGGTTCTGCCTTCTAGCCAGGTAGTGGTGGCGGCACACGCCTTTCACACCAGCACTTAGGAGGCAGAGGCAGGTGGATCTCTGTGAGTTCAAGGCCAGCCTGATCTTCAGAGAGAGTTCTAGGACAGTGAAAGCTACACAGAGAGACTCTGTCTTGAAGACACACACCCCCCCAAAAAACAAAAAAAAAATGGTTCTGCTTTCTAGACCTATAAAGCCTTCAGACACACCTTATCTGAGATCCTGATCCTGTCCCCTTCTCTGCTCCCATCATCCTACTGCATGACCCTCTTGGGTGACACTTATTCTATTTTATCATGGCCTAATGTGGGGAACAAGTGTGACTCTTAGTATTAACTGCCAACTTGATAGAATCTAGAATCATGTGGGTGATGGGCCTTTAGGCATGTCCATGAGGAATTATACTGATTGCTTAATTTGTGCAAAGAAGCCATCTTAATTGTGGATAGGACCATTCCCTGAGCAGGGGCTTCTAGACTGTAATAGTGAAGAAAGTGAGCTGAGTGGTAGCATGCAATGCATGCATGCATGGCTCTGTTCTCCTGACTGTGAGCATGTTGTAATCAGCTGCTTCAAACTCCTAATGCCTTAACTTCCCTACCATGCTGGACCATACCCTGAACTATGAGTTAAAATAACCGCTCTCTCCTCAAAGATACTTTTGTCAGAGTATTTTTTTCATAGAAACAAGAAACAGAGGTAAGCCACCTACCAACCAGTGGTGGCACATATTTATCATGATAGCAAGATACCCTTTCAATTTCTCAGTAATGGCGAAAGGGGTGGGAGAGAGATGTTGTACAACACGCGTTTAACAGAAGGCAACAGGACAACCCACATTTCCCATCCCTTCAGGCTGGCACTTTGTCTATGCTTTATATCTCTTGATGGGCAGACTGTGAAATGCTGTTATCTTTCGAAATAGAGATGAGCATTTGTGGGATGAACAAAACAAGGGACCAGAGAAGAGAGCAAGCTTGAAAACTAATTTCTTCCTGAAGTATAAACATCAGAAATTGATTGTGTTTCAGATCTTCAACTGCTGTTCTGTTGCTTCAAGCAGGAAACAATGCATGAGAGAACTAGCCACCTTTTGGTGTTCCAAAGACAGAATTTTCGATTCTGAGGGTCAGGCAGGAATACTTTTCCAACCAGCAAGTAGGTTCAGTTGATATCATCAGTAAATAGCAATATTCTTATTCTTATATTTTTCATTCTGTGATGTTATTCTACTTTAAGTTTCCACTCTTCTCTGTTACAGAATGTAGAAATACTCCCTAGTTATCTTGAGAGTCCACCCTTCATGACAACATGTTAAGAGCTAGAGCAAGTCCCCTCAAGATTCATCCTGAAACTCTAATCTTCTGTACCCCAGAATGTGGCTGTATTTGCAGGCAGGGTCAATAAGGGGAGAATTAAGTTAAAAGGAGACTATAAGGATAATGAGCTAAAGCGACTGTTCCATGTTCCTAAAAGGAGAAGAATCAGAGTCTATGGATGAACCTGCAGACAGGGAAGACTTCTACAAACTAGGACAGGAGTCTTAGAGAAAAACAGTCAGTCTCTAGTACCATGAGAAAACACATTCCCATTGTTTAAGGCCCCAATCTGTAGTATGATGTCATGGCAACCCAAGAAACAAATACAGCCCCCTTTCCTGGAAGCTGTCAATTCTCCCTCCAGATTCAGTTGGCCAGCCAAGCTCTGTTTCAGTCCATACTGAATTGTTGAACCCTAATAGGCTGCCCAGCTAGAGCTTCCAAATTTTAGTAATCTCACAGTAAGATGTAAATTTCTATATCTGGCAAACCAAGCAATCCTTTGGAGTTCCTCTTGTGACTCATGATCTTAAAGAAGCAGGTGAAAACCCTGCTTGGCCAAATCTTCTGAATGGCTGCAATCTACAAAAGGCCCAGTAACCTAAGCAGACTGATTAAGGGTCTGTTAGTATTCTCACTTCCACTTTTAATCTCCTTCGTGCTCCCAAGCGGACATATGAGAATTCTTCAATGAAGCAGAGGTGCTAGCTTGTGTAATGCAGCCAGTAGTATTTGCTAATTTCTGTGGGCTGCTGTGGCTGAGTGCCACAGATTGGGCAGTTTTAGACAACAGAAGCTTGTTTTCTGACATCCAATGTCAATTGACCCATACTTTCTTGGGGAAGCAGGGGAGAAGCTCATGCTTAGCAAAATCTTCTCCATTGGTCTCTTTGGTGGTTTGAACAGGAATGGCCCCCATAAACTCTGAGATTTGAATACTTGATCATTAAGGAGTGGCACTACTTGGCAGGGATTAGGAGGTATGACCTTGTTGGAGTAGGTGTGGCCTTGCTGGAGGAAGTATGTCACTGGGGTGGACTTTGGGGTTTCAAATGCTCAAGCCAGGCCTACTCTCCCACTCCCTGCCCCATTACTTCCTCTCTTTCTCACTGCTGCTGCCTGACAATCAAGATGTAAAACTCTCAGCTACTTCTCCAACACCATGTCTGCCTGTGTGCTGCCACACCATGGTGCTGTGTCCCACCATGACGACAATAGACTAAACCTCTGAAAACAGTAAGCTGGCCCCAATGAAATATTTTCCTTTATAAGAGTTGCTGTGGTCATGATATCTCTTCACAGCAACAAAAACCCTAACCAAGACAGTCTATAAGTATGACTGAGTATCTTCTCATTTTAATGCAACCTTTCCTTGAAGTAACATCTATGTTTATCAACAGATGTCAAGGATCTTAAGAAGTTTTAAATGACAGGAATCCACTATCAAGAATGCACTAAGAGGTTCTGATAGTTTCCATTTTCAAAAGATTCTTCTCAAGCTAAGTTATGGTTTGCCTCCTGAATTTCATTGCCTGGCCTGCTGTTTGTTGAGCTTACAGTCCCCCTGTCCTGTTATCCATTTCTATCTAGTCTCTAAGTGACTCTTACAGGCAACCCCTGTATTACTAGTATGTGTTATTTTTCTCATTGTTTGACAGGAAAAAAAAAAACTGGACAAAAGTCACTTAAAGAAAACCAGGAAGAACTTACACATATCAATAGGAAAATAGAAAAGTCATAGTATGTAATAAAAAGAATTGACCAGAATTTTATCAATGAGCAATAACCAATATTTGTATAGAAAAAAAACATTCGATGTCATTGATAATCAGAGAAATATAAATTTAAAACAGATTTCATTTCTGTACTACATCACATTAGCAAAATATTTAGCCAAGTCAATTCCAACAATCACCTGCATAAGAAACAGAAAGTGTGAATTGGTTTAACAACATTAGAGAAAATACCTAGGAAAGTTGATGAGAGACATAGTCCACCTAACATTGTCTACTCCACAGATAGATGTTTGTAGAGCTCTTAGAAGTACATGGGATTATGCTTAGTGCTGTTTATCTAGATTTGAAGCAACCCAAGTACCCTATAAAAGGGCAATAATGAAACCCTATGAGCCGTGAAACATCCTTACAAGAGCAATCCTCTCCTTATGGTATATCCTTACAAAATTTCCTAGTTTCTTTCCCTACAGCTATGAGAAAATACTCTGGAAAAAAGTAACCTAAAGGAAAAAGGATTTAATGGACCTGATTCATGGTCCAACCTACAAACCGTCATGATGGGAAGCCACGGAAGCAGGATATTGAAGTAGCTGGTCCTTTACACCTGCCATCAAGAAGCAAAGAATGAATACTGTTGCTTGGATCCCTCTTACCATTTACATAATCCAGGATCCCCTGTCCAGGGAATGGTCTGGCCTCACAATTAAAATGGATCTTCCTCAAAATTAAAATGGGATAATGCCCCACCTGCCTGCCCATAGGCTCATCTACCAGATGATTCTAGATTCTGTCAAGTTGGCAACACTAAGGACATACTACTTTAAACATGCTATTTTTCAATTAAAATTATGGGGTGGGTGTAGTCAGGAGAAGCCAGTTGGGAGTGTCTAGTGTGTGTAATTCCCATCCTATCATTATTTAGCTTGTACACACATTGTTCCACAGAGTTTTATGTAAATGGCATTTCTCAGTGTTTGCTGTCACACTCACAGCCAAGGCCTGTCCCAGGACCATATTGTTATGAGAACCCATGAGAGTCTGTGAAAGGATATCAAGAATTTATTAAGATATAAAATGGGGATAATACATTCATGGATACAGAACAAAGCCAACAGCCATCATCGTCCTCCACTCTGCTCAGGGGTGAAGGGAACCAACTGTCCAGTCTCCCACCACCCAAGAGAGAGCACAGGACTCCTCTCCCTCTGCCTTTAAGGGGTCACTTACACAGAAAAAAAGCCATGCCCTAGGGCTTGTACCCCAAAGCCACTGGTTGAACGGAACAAATTCCCACAACACCATATACATGTGCACAAATGCTCTCCCTATAGCTCCCCACACCTTGATCATATTATGGTGATTTTTCACTGTGCACAAAGCCATGTACTTTGAAACAGCTTTAATTTTTCTACCTGTTAAACCTTTTTTCTTAGAATGCCTCTTCCTCTCCTTTGTTTACCGCTGGAGTTAAAGGACATTATCTTTTAATAATTTTTGACTCCCACCAGACGGTGAGTCATTTCCCTCCTGACAGTGAAGCTTGCTTACCCATCTCATCCTATTTTCCTCAAGTCATGTAAAACTTACTCACGTGGTCTGTCTTTTCTGTACTAAGAGTTCAGAGACAGTAACTCTTTAACTTCTTGCTTCTATTCTGGCAAATAATAAGTGCTCATCAAATTACTCTTCCTTTTTTTTTTTTTAATAAAGAAGGGTGTTGATATGTGGCCCAGACTGGCCCTGAACTCATGATCCTCCTGCCTCAGTACCTGCAGTACTAAGAACCCTGAGAACTGTGCCACCATGCCCAGCTTCATCTTATTTAATATTTATGAAGAAATATAAAAATGTAAAACTTATTGGACCACTTAAAGCATATTGTGAAGCTCCTTGTTGCACAATGATATGAAATCATTCCTAATTGCTATGAAAAGATTAAGAAACACATAAGGCAGTGTGCTTAGGATACTAAAAAGATGACCACCTGAAAAATCAAATGTCAGAGACCAGAATTTTTTGCCCATGAACAATGAGTAATTTAAAAGGTAAATGATAATATTCTCACTCAGAAGATAGACACCTTGAAAAGGTTGGAGTTTGGGTACATTCCAGCAGATAATTATCTTTTTTAAATGACAGCTCCAGAATATTTTTAATAACGACTCAGCCTTTTTGAGTACTAGAGACAGTAAAATTAAAAACATGTAAAGAAAAAAAAAGTGTTCCCAAGGAGCATGATGATGTTACCATTTAGTGCCTAGGGGTACCTCAGTTCCATCTGGAATAGAGAGCATAATTTTCCCAATTCCCAAAAGCCAGTGATTGCCACTCACAAAATCAGGCACTCCAGAGAGATTCTACACCTGTGTAGTAACAACGTCCGTGCCTAGTGCATCATAAACAGTTAACTTCATTAGGCAGGAAACTAGAACAATCCCTTATAGTTTGGAAATAGAAAACAGCAGTTGGCTTCCATATTTTTATATTTAAACTATGCTATAAATTCAAATATTGTACATATTTAATGTCATAAGGTTTATTACAGAACGAGTAGTGGCAAAGATGTTGGGGAAGGACCCCTCCTCACTGCTGGGGGATGTAAGTTGGTACCCCCACTGTGAAAATCAGTGCAAAGTCACATCAGAAAAAACAAAAGTAGAATGACCGTATGATTCAGCTCTTGCACTCTATGTATCTATTGATGGAAACCCTAGTGTGCATGCCACAGAGACACTGCACACTGATGCTCATTGCTACACAACTCTTCACAATAGCCAAGACATGTACTAGCCTAGAGTCAACAGGTGAATGAACAGAGAAAATAATATCTATGTATATTATATACATACTTATATGTATGTGTAGATACCCATACATATATATGTGGAATTGAGTTTAATAAGGCTGAAAGGAATGATTAAATTTTATCATTTTCAGGGAATTGTGCTGTGGGATGGTCTTTCTGTATGCTGTGAATATGTGTTACTACCATTGGCTAATAAAGAAGCCAGGTTATAGACAGGCACAAAAATCCAAGCAAAAATAGGAAGAAGAAAGGCAGAGTCAGAGGAGACACTGTGAGCCACCATCTGAGAAGCAAGATGTAATAGAACTCTGGTAAAGCTGCAAGACATGTGGCGATACATAGAATAATAGAAATGAGTTAATTTAAGATGTAATAGCTAGCTAGCAATAAGCCTGAGCCATAGACCAAACAGTTTGTAACTAATATAAGCCTCTGTGTGTTTATTTGGGACCTAGCAGCTACGGGACATAGGAAAAGTTCTGGCTACAGAAATGGAAAAACTAGAGATCATCAGAGGGTACTAGAGGCAAATATAAACAAAATATATGATATACTTGTATAACGTATCAAAACACTTATTATTTTGCATGCTAACTTAAAAAATAAAAAAGAAATTAAGAATTAAAAGAACTCATTGTAAGTAACTTACAAGCAAATTTAAAATCTGAAGATTTGCTAAGGTGAAGAATTTTTACTTTGCATTTTTTGTAGCAATTAAGATGTGGGAAAGTCCCCTACTACTTCCATTAGAGCTGAATTTTAACAACTCTTTTCATAGGAAACTGTTAATGTGATATGCTTGTTTCAAAGCAATAAGTTCTGTGAATTAATATAATTTTAACCAAAGATAAACCATGAGTTGTAAAACATAAAACAGGCACTTGACTGTCTGTACCCCATCCCTTTGCCAACATATTGCTGCATGTGGACCATACCCTTCTGTGCTGAATGGTATTGAGAAAAGAAGCCATAAATAAGGTGCATTTGTTCTCTGCTGACTGCCTTGACATATTTGCCTGTTGTATCTCTGTATCATGGTAGACATTTGCTATGAATCAAAATTCAGCCACAGGCTGTGGTTCATAGTATGAGCCGTGCATCTGTGGGGTCCTGCAGCATCGCAAAAGCCTCATAAAAATGAACCTTTGCCGCTCTTGAGGGTTTCAGCCAATGGGCCCTCAGAATGGCATCTGCACTTCTAACATTTTTATAGCCTCTCTGTGGAAGCCAACAGTAGCTAGAGGGAACCAGTTTTATTTGGTTTTTAATAGAAGCCATGAAAACAGATTCACCAAAACTCACAGACTATGTCTGGAAAGCTGACAAGGAATGAGTTTTAAATGTTTTTCTTTGTCTTGTCAAAATGTCTTTTAGGGAATGTACCCTGGAAGATTTGTCTCTTTTTCTTTCTGCTGTTTGTTTGCTTGCTTGCTTTACGCTTGGCATCTGAGAATCACGGGCAGCAAATCAGTGGGAGCCATCAATCTGAGCCACAGGGTTAGTGTGGACCATTTGTTCTAGAACGTCCCTAACAGCTGCAGCCATGAGCAATTGATGTGATTCAATCGATGTGCTCCAAGCCTCCTAAAGGTGTACCAGAGATGCGGCCTATGAAACAATCTGCCCCCATGCAGCACAGTGGTGTGCTGATACCAGCGAAATGGGAGATTGGCTCCCCCAGGGATCACTGAGTGCTGCAATTCCAATACCCATTCCAGGGCTCCAAACAGCATCCTGAGCTCTGTGCATTATAGACACATTAAAATAATGTCCTAGGGGCTGGGCAAAGCAGACATAATAAACCTTTCCTCAGTGTTATCCAACTTTCAGTTGCCTGATAAACTGTGCACATTAAGACAAAAAATATGGAAGTGTGAAATATGCTGAAAACCTGACATATCACGACTTATTTGTAATTAGTATGTTAGATTCACTGATTTCTTCTTGTGAAAAATTTGTCTTGGTTGAAGGACAGAAGGGAAAATCAGTCTGGTTATTTTCATCCAGAAATACTATTGTCTTCTCCAGTCAAAAAAATATAGACAGTTAACATTTTAACCTATATTATGTGTGTGTGTGTGTGTGTGTGTGTGTGTGTGCACACGTGTGTGCGCGCGTGTGCGTAGGTCAGAGGACAAGCTTTAGTAGTTGGCCCTCTTCTTCCACCACATGGGTCCCAAGGATTAGTTCAAGTCATCAGGCTTGGCAGTAAATACATTTAACCTGAGAAGCTATTTCACTGACTCCAGGGGCACTTAACAGTTAAATTAACATTTAACTGAGTCAGCCCCACTGTACTTAGACTACTTCAGATATGTTTCGTACATACTGAGATGTAAAGCACTAATAAGACTTTACATGATCAGACAATAACATAAAAATTATTCTAAGATGATGCCAACTTCGTATGAAAATTTTAGGGTTTTTTCCTCTTTCTGTTACAGAAGTATCTACATCACAAATTGAGTAAAATACATGTTTTACTAGCTTTATTTAAGGAATGTGTTTTAATTTTTTCTGGATATGTACATTAATATCAAACATTCAAATATGTTTTAATATTATTTATAGTTCTTATTTCCCATTTTAAAAGATGGATAAGTGATTTTTTTCTATGTTTCCCAGTAAGTACAACTAAAAATTCATAACAAACAAAAAGAATACTAAGGATCAGTGAGATGATTTATCAGGCAAAGGGGCTTATAGCCATGCTTGACATATTGAATTCAATACCCAGAAGCCACATGGTGCAAGGAGAAAACCAGTCTCCTCTGAGCTCTACATGTATGGACACACATACAGAACACATAAGCAAATGTATAGGAAATAAACCAATTTGTTAAAAAGACTGAAAGGTAAAGTTGGCAGACTATCTAGGGAAATTATAATTTGAGGCTAAACATATGATGGATTTTCTGGGGTTTCTTTTTGCCTCATATATTCTATATTTGGACCTGGAAAATGCTACCAACCCAGAGGCATCACTGGGCAGAGTCAGGGGAAAAAAAAGATACCACCAAAAAGCTGTCTCTTTCTAGCCAAAGAATCAAAACAGAGACAGCCAAGCAAAAAAAAGAAACTTTTTAAAAACTGCTTTACAGTAAGCAAAACATAAAAGAGACCCACCTCTTACATTTTTGGTTATGAGCCTAGCCTTTAACGGCTGAGCCATCTCTCCAGCCCGAGACCTACCTCAAGGTATAGGCTCCCTCCACCCAGTGGCGATAAGACAGCCTCTATCCTGTACCGCCATGGTATGAAAAGAGGCCTAGGACAAAGTCAAGACTCTATCCCTTAACACCAGTGAAGCCAGGCCTGCCTAACCCTTCCCAAGTAATGAAATGCCCTTGCCTACCCAGCCTGCGTAGTATCAGAGGGACCCTGCAAGGAGTCAGAACCTCCATGCTGTCCACTAGTAAGAAAGGGACTCTTCCCATCCCACCTCAAACCTCAAGTTGGTAAAAACATGCAGTCTCTGAACCTCCATTCCTGCTCAACAGTGACAAGGTGAAGACCATCCCCCCTCCCTGGGCTGGAGTGATGCCCAAGGAAGTGAAGTGGGAAAATTGGAACTTGAACCAACAAAATAGTAATTGATAGATGTTAACTCTGAGATGGCAGAGATGCCAGAATTATTTGACAATATTTTGATTCAATTGTCTCAAACACCCTTTAGAAAGCAGGTACAAACATACTTAAAACAAATTTACATCCAGTGTAGGCAAAGAAATAGAGAAGATCAAGAAATAATTGAGAATTAGAAAACTTTAAAAGAGCAATAACCAAAAGCTCATGGGATAGGGCAAACTGTAGAATGGGGGTAGGGCATGACAGAAGACAAGGTCAATGGGCATGAAAGATAAGAGATGGTCCACTCTGAACAGTAGAGAGGAAGTAAATGGGGATGTGTGGAAGAACAGATCCTCAGGGACTCCTGGGAGTCTAAAAATAGCTAACCTTTGTATCATCAGGACAACAGAAAGAGAGAAAGAGTTTGGTGCTGGAATGAAGTAAGTCATGACTAAAAAGTTTCCCATTTAAAATCCTGTAAACTCTTTTTGCTCGTCCATGACAGATAACTGATCAGACTTGACTGAGGCAATTAGTGTTTATTTCAGGCCTGCTTAGTCAGAGAGTTCATAATCATTGTTCTCATGCCTTATAATGACTCAAGATGGTCTATATTTATGAAAAGAAGAAAATGTATTGTTGATGATAGAATTTTAATAGACATTGGGATAGATTCTGAAATAAGGAAAAATGGAAACAAGTAAAACAAAGAGTAATTATCTAGGCACAATATGGTTTGACAGATGTCAAAGAAAACCCTGGGTTGAAATGTTGATAAAATAAATATTAGGTTGTTACTTCTACAGCATCAGATGTTTTTGAATGGTTCTTTGTTCTACTGGCTGTATATTAGACTCTGTGGTAGCTCACTAAAGATCTATCAAAAGAAGAATAAGCCACTAATGATGATGCAAATACTCAAAAGAGAGTCCTTATCACACTTTCATGTTTGCCAGAAAGCATCTTTTTATTTATGTATATGGGTATTTTGCCTGCATGTGTATCTATACACCATGTGCATGCCTGGTGCCTGCAGAGGCCAGAAGAGGGCATTGGACTCCCTGGACCTTGAGTAACAGACAGCTGTGAGCCTCCATGTGGGTGCTAGGAATCAAATCTGGGTCCTCTGGAAGAGTAGCAAGTGCTCTTAACTTCTAAGCCATCTCTCCAGCCCCCAGACAGGGTTTTAAACACTCATATTAGTTCCTTTAATCTTTGAAACAACTCTCTTTGACAAACTATACTAAATACTCTATTATTATCCCATTTTGTGAATGAATAAAGTGAAGCCAAGGGTTGAAAATCTTGCCCATAGTCCTATATCTGTTAAGGGGCAGGCCTACTACTTCAGGTTGTTTGACTTCAGGAAGTTATATTCTGTCTTGATAGCAGGAATGTGGAGCATTGAAAACCACGTTTAAAATAACACTTCATTTGGAAAGACATAAGAAAACTAATATATCCATGTTAAGGAATAACAAAGATACTGTCGCAAGTGTTTTATACCAAGCGACTTGGAAAATACACTTGCAGACATTATAACCTAATAGTGTCAGCCACTGGACTACAAAATAGCAACAAGATAAAAAAGCTTTCTTACCTTTACCCTAAGATCTTTACCTGGTAAAATGCTCTAGAAGTTCAGATTGTAGCAAAGAACAAAGGAGCTCCCCGAATAACTGTTGATCATTTCTAGAATGTGGAAGAAAGTGATGGAGGCCCTCTCTTTCAGGAGAATCTCTACTAGTGACTGTAGATTCGCCGTATGTGGTTGTTGCATCAATTCTGGTACAAGAAGAAAAACTTACTCCAATCGCTTTATATTCAAGAACATGCACATCCAGAAGCTGGCATGGCACTGCAGGGATGGTCTTGACGCCACCTGACAAAGTCTGGTTATTATCCAGACAGAAGTGTTATCCAAGTTCTGGAGAGTTCAGAATATTCACGACTTCATAACCCTCTGAAAACAATTCCTTTTTATCCTCTAGCCCATAGTAACATATGCATGAATAATAGAACTGGAATGCGTTACATCTCTACAATACGGCTTCCTTCAATTAGGATAATTTTTGAGGAGGGACTTCAGTTAGAAGGATGATAAGCCCTGGTTAAATGTAAAATGTCTACCAGATGCTAACAGAAAAATTGGACCATTTCCCAAGAGGCTGTCACATCTCAGTGTTAGAGGCTGCTTTATTTTTTGTGTAAGATCAGCAGCATGTACACCAGATTTATTGAACTAGAGGACTATTTTCCAAGAAAGAGGCAGCAAGGAGAATAAGTCTACAGAACGAACTAACAATAATAAGGTTTGCTAAATTAAAATGCACTGCATCACTTCAAGTCCTGTGTTATGATTACATAAAAATGATTTTGTCCATGCACAAAGTGGAAATTACTGACAGTATTATTGACTTATCAATAGTGGGTAATTTGGATAAGTCATCTCTTTATTACAGAAGCATTTATTGAGCATTTTATCTGTGTGCTCAGAAGCTCATTGCAAGAAAACTGATTTAAGAAAAAATATTAACGTGGTAATCTCCGTGAAAAAAAATAAGGGTATAAAGTACCACTTGAATGCACGTGAAGAGGGTTACATCCTATTGAGTGACAAAACAATGAATACAGGACAATTGATGTGTACCCTATGGAAGCCTGCTAATTAAGCAAATTAAAGATGAGAAGGCTTTTGGCAGATATGACAACATGAAAAAAAGAAACGACATGAAGGTGTTAACATCTTTGGATTGTTCTTATAATTACAAAGGATAATCTACTGGATGTGGGGAGCTTCTGAGTCATGGAAGAAGATGGAGATGAGAATGGTCATGTAGATTTCGGGCTAGTATTAGATGAAACTTGGGATGCTCTACTGAGCAATGTGAAATCAGCCCTTACTATATTTGTTAGAAAGGTCATGCAGAGGAATGTAGGTCAAGAGGCTCAATACTGCAGTCCTTGAGTCAAATCTGACCCATCCCAGGGTTTTTTGGAACCTGTGAGCTAAGAAGGGCTCAGAGTACCACCATGCAATAAAATAATACATGTATCAGAGGCATTATAATCGAGTGAGTGGATGTATACAAAGAGCCTAAGCAGTAATGTTAGACATCATTTTACCAGTGTCCCTAATCTAAGAAAAAAAAATATCTGGCTCCAGATTGTTTTATACTGTTCATCCTAATGTATTCTTTTTCCTTTCTCCATCTCTCCCCTATACACCTTGTCAGGACAAACAGTTCTCTCCTCTGACCACCCAATAGCTCTTGGAAAATAAAGTTTATTTCATGATGCTGCTCTGAATTAACAATGGATGGATGGTAAGTTAATTGATAGATGGATGGGTGGAGACTTACACACTGAAGCATATATTACAGAATATGTGAAGAGTTTCGGCATACATATGAAATAATTGGTGATAAAAAAATGTTTATTCTTCTCAATACCTAGTAGAGACCATGAAATAGACACAAACAATATAATGCAAGTTCGAAACCTTTTTAGAGAAAGTTACAGTGAGCTAAAGTGTAGGAAACGAGGACAGCTGGCTTAGGCTTAATAAACACCCATTTTAATTCGTTCATTTGGTCAACAATAAACATGAATTCAGTACCTAGAGTGAACTGGATAAGTGTTAGAAATAAAATATAGTATTTTGAACTTTTGATCTCTAAAAACAAGACAAAACTGATATTTTTAAATGGCCAGGAGGGTATTTATTTCTGATGATTTCTAAAGGTAGAAAAGCCAGTGTCTCACTGGTTCTCATCAGGCCACGTTAGTGAGAAATTTCAGCTGAGTACCTGTTAGTTACCTGTTATGTGCAGTTCTGAGGCAACCTTAAATACTGGTAAAATGTCTGAATTTGCTAACTATGCAGGTAAGGGTCTTGCTACTATGTTTGAACATTAAAAGCAGAGATGACATCAGAAGGACAGGAAATGTGGGGACACTTAAGTTCCTACCAAGGGATAAGATCTATCTCTCAGAGGACCTGTAGGACCTCAGTAGGCAGCTGGAATCAAACTTGTTCAAGGCAGGAAAGCAAAGTCTGAGCAGAGGTAATAAACTGGAAATCTAATCTTGGGTTGCATAGGGTTTTCTCCTCTAATTAAAAGAAAAAAGTTGTCTCTGTTCCAAAAACCTAAAACTGTGCTTTTATAATAGAAAACAATTAATTGGTTAGCTGGAGATTTACTGCATAAGTTATAATAAAAATGTACTAAGTCTTCATAGATATATGGCCAGAAAGAAATGTAATATATGCATATGATAATAATTCACAATTGGTAATGAAATGGCACATTTTAATTTTATAACATTATTTTAATTCCAGAAGATTCCACTATTAATCAGCATCTACGATCTTAATCTAGAATGTATTTTAGAATGTTTAACTGTAAACAACTTGTTTAATCAAATTATGACCACAAAAAAGTCTCATCTTTTCACTAACCTAAAAACAGTAAAAGGTATTTGCATAAATGTATGGGAAACACAATAAAATAACCACAAATATCTTACATTCATGCAAATATGCATTTAACAATTTTTAAAGTATTTGCATAAATATAATTCTTAACATTGCTCAAAGCTGTTTCTCAGTCTCTCAAAATTCTCACAAGAATATCTAGACAAGAGATATCCATATTATCCAACAAGAATACTAGGCACTAGATTATTTCAAAGTTATAAATCCACTGGTTTTTATTTCCAGAGCTCCCATTCAGAGCTAATGTCAGAAGTGCCTCTCTTGTCTTTATAGTATTCTCTAGGTTTACACAGTACCCAAAACAAAACTATCACTAATTACTAATCATATAGTTCAAATTTAATTTAACTATACTTTTTAACTTCAGACTAGAAATTATAGTCTAGTTGGTAAAGCACTTACCTCGTATTCACAAAGCCCTGGGTCCAACTCCAGCACTATATAAACTGGACATAGTAGAACATGCCTATAATTCCAGCCACAAGAATGCAAAGGCAGGAAAATCAGAAGCTCAAAGTCATAGTTTGGGAGATAGGAGACCCTATATCAAAAAGAACAATAACTTTGGCTTCTGGGAAAAATGTTATACTCATGTAGGGTTGCTAAATAAAACCTAGCATCAGGCGTGGGATACCTTCCTTTGAGTTGTTAGTTGCAGGGTCTGAGATACTCCAAAGCAGTGCAGGCTATTGCCATTGCTCTGGAGTGCCCACCATAACTTGATTGTAAGATCCTCTTGCTTAAAGACACCACATACTTTGGTCATAAGACTTAAAGAAATCAGGTGAGCACTGAGCTTGGATCTCCCTCCTTCTTGGCTAGCTTTCATAGTACCAGAAAATTCTGTGCAGACTGCTAGAAGAAAAAAAAACCCACCAATAATCTTATTAAGCTATGAACTCTGTGAACTATAATAATGACTGGCCAGGGAAAAGACACATGTGGATGAGGTAGAGGCATGAATATTATGTGGGTGATCAACTACTATGTGATTGGATTTAAAGCCTGCTCTACAAGAGGAAACTCATGCCAAAAACCCAACTGGGAAGCTCCAAGGCTAGGGGTGAACCTACTAGTGTTATTTTGTTAAAAAGATACAGTACAAGCTTCCTTCTGAATAGGTATCTCTCTATCCATGAGTTAGTGTAACTCTCAGCCCTCATCATAAGAGCGTCTTTGTGCAGCACACAGACCCACAACTGGTCAAAGTTTAGCAAACAAGTGTCCGGAGTGCTCAGACAGAAACAAAACATCCATACCACAAACCTCTCCACAAAGCTCAGGGATCATAGTGGAGGAGGAGGCTGAGAGTTGGTAAGAGCCAGAGGTTGGAGTAGAGTGAGTCAAACAGTGTCTTTTGCACATTATTGGATCACTGCACTCATGTCCATGTGTAATTGTGATTGCGCGCACAAGATCAAACCACTTAACTTTCCAATGTGGATGGGGGTGAGGCATGAGCCCCTACCCCTAGCTGAGAAGCTATTGACAGTTGATGGCTTCTAGGGATGGGACAGTCAGTTTTCTTTAGGGATGTGGCCGCTGGTAGATTGATTTACCTCCTGTGAACATCCCACGCCCATGCAGACAAGGCTCACACTAATTGGACTCAACTGGTTATATTTTAAAAAGAGATCATGAAATTGAGAGTAGAACAGGATCTTGGAGGAGTTGGAAGAGGGAGTTTGTGGTATGATCAAAATATGTTGTGTGTATATATGACACTCTCAAAGGATACTTTTTTTTTGGTTTTCCGAGACAGGGTTTCTCTGTATAGCTTTGCACCTTTCCTGGAACTCACCTGGTAGCCCAGGCTGGCCTCAAACTCACAGAGATCCGCCTGCCTCTGCCTCCCAAGTGCTGGGATTAAAGGTGTGCACCACCACTGCCCAGCTAAGGATACATTTTTTTATATTATATTAAAAAGAAAAAAAAAGAAATCAGATCCCCTCTGATAGTGTTCAAATATCAAGCAATAAAATCACATAATGGTCCTAAAACACAATTAAAGACTAGGGAATAGTCGAGAATAATTAATCAGTTAATATTTAACAAGTTCTTATCTAGCTTTTTTCTTTGTTTGAGATGTGCGTGTTTGTATGTGCATGTTCATGTGTATGCAGGTACATGCGAGGGGCACATGTGTATGTGATGTGGATATGTGTGCTTGCTTGTGAAAGCCAAAAGACATTCTCAGGTACCATTTCTAAGAAGGATCCCCCCACCTTTTTTTCTTCTGGAGACCCCATCTCTCACTGAGTTGGGGCAAGTCCCCAGGCTGGCCCCTCTAGGGCTGGGACTACAAATGTTTGACCTCATCATTGGCTTCAAAAATGGTTTCTGGGATCAAACTCAGGTCATCTGTCTCGAGAGGCAAGCACTTTCCCAACTGAGCTCACTGTTGCTCAAATTTCTAACTGGTCCTTTAATTAAAAACAAAAACAAAAACAAAAACAAAAAAACAAAACAAAACAAACAAACAAACAAAAAAAAACAACAAAAACCCTGGAGCCAGATATCGAGATAAATGCTGAAAGATCAGAGAAAAAGGAACAAGCCACTGCCATGTCTCACCTCGCCAACTCTACAAATCCTGTTTGAAAGCCTGAGTCCTCAGCTGGAAAAGCTCTCCAGCCGAAAGGCTTCAGCCAAAAAGGGTTTCAGCCTAAAAGCCTTAGTTCCTGTCTCCTCATGCCTTATAAACCTTTCTCCTCCCAGCCATATTATTTCCTCCCTAGTGCTGGGATTAAAGGCATGTGTGCTTTCCAAATACAGGTAGAAGAGGCATGAGATCTCAAGTGCTGGGATTAAAGGTATGTGATTCCCAAGTGCTAAGATTAAAGGGGTGTGCCACCACTACCTGGCCTCTATGGCTTGTTGTATCTAGTGGCTTGTTCTGTCCTCTGATCTTCAGGCAAATTTTATTAGGGTACACCAAACATTACCACAGTTAATTCTCTAGCCCCTTTAACAAATAGTTTATTTAAATTGCATAAAGCATTTGGCATGCTTTGTTAGTTACCTACACCAGAGGAAACTAAGTCTATTAAAGCTCTGGTCTTAGCCACAACATGGTAATCAATCTCAATTCTTTCAATTCTGTTACATCACAGGGGAGATCAGTATTTTTCAGAAGTTAGTAATAAAGAAATAAAGGGAGACAGACTTGATTAGGCAAACAAAAAGAATGTAGTTGTGATTTTACAAAAATCCAAAATTGGGAAGAAATCCATCAATAAACCATCCTCATCATTTTGTGTTTCATGTTCTAACTATTATGGACTGTGATGATAAGGGCCATTGCTCCATAGCAGAGAAATGTTGCTACTAGAAGAAAACTCATAATGTTGGATATAGAGAGAAAGTAAATATAAAGATCAAACAGACCTTCAAAGGCCTTACAAAAGCATAGATGAGTTTTAAAAGTGTACTTGTAGGAAGACCAAATTAGTAACACACAATTCCTCATCAGCCCATACTGCCAACCAGTCTAACCCATGTTTCCTACATTTCCTCCATTCTGTGTGCCAACACAGAGCTGGACATTCCAATTACCATGCCAGTTTACCTGAGTGTATACCAAGTACACATACATGATCCTTCCACATCAAAATTCTTGGTCTGGTCAAGATACCTATTTCAGTCTCCTAAATGTAGTTGTAGGTTCAGTAGGGTACTTTTGGCTCACTTTTACACTTGTAGAAATGAGTGTGATTTACTTTGGCCTATGAAGGTAGAAATATTATCTTAGTATTAGTGGCTTAACATCTCTCTTGTTAAAACCTGACCGGAGTTTGAGTACTGTAAACTAAAAGTACTGCAGAGCATACTGAGTAACATGCATTTCCTGACACGGTTTTTCATGGAAATGCAGTCAGTCTAAGCATGACTCTGTTTTCCTTTCAGCAGGGGGATAAGAGTGGCTTGTACAACAAGGAAGCCAGAAATCCCCTGTCTAAAGAAAGAATGTACCCCCAAGATGCATTATTCAGCATTGTTCACTCTTTTTAGTGTAGAAATTTCATTTCCACAGATCTGAGAAAAGCCGAGCAGTGCTTGTGGTGGTGCATACCAGTTGGGTACGCTGAGTAAAGTTGACAGTGTACAAAAATACAGCATTTCCACCCTGCTGCTTGAGAGCCAGTGTGTCACAGGCATCAAGCTGCAGTTTTGACAATATGGGTTTTTACACACTGCTTTGGAAATCAGATAATAGGGATTTTCAGTTAGATATTTTTAAAGTAGACATCTCAACTGAGAATAGTCTTACCTGGAAATGACACTGAAGAAATAAACTCTTAAGTATTCATCTTTTCGTAGATGCGATGGTCTCAGTCAAGCACAATGATGTCTACCTCCAGCATCAAAGACGAGATACAAGAAACACAGACTGCTCCAGGTCCAAGTCCATCTGGCTAAGAGGCTGGCATTGAGCCATCTGTCAGTAAATAGTTTTGAATGAGTGAATGAGGATATAATAAACAAAATACGCTGGCCAGATAAGATTCATAATAAAAACTCTGGAGATTAGGGACTTTCTAGGAATTAGAATCCCTGAAACTGCATCTAGTCAACAGCATGTCCCATTGTTTTCTTTCAGATTTAAAGTATTCAATAAAAACTTTAATCATGTAGCACTTCAAGTGGACAGTGATGGATGCTGAAAAGTATAATGTTGTAGAGAATTTGAATGTTTAGCCTATCTACAAATTAAGAAATTACTAGGTTAAATTATTGTTACTTGTAGGTTATCTATAGATAAATGTAGATATGAATTAATCATCAATGAGAAATGGCTATAATTATTAACGAAAATTCAAAACTGGGAGGAAAATTATTTGATCAGTTTTCCCATCAACATTTCATGTTCTAAGCAATGTGATCTATACTAATTAGGGTCACAGGAAGTGAATGCTGGGACCATTTTTAAGGAGATGAGCCAGGCAGTGGTGATGCACTCCTTTAATCCCAGCACTCGGGAGGCAGAGCCAGGCAGATCTTTGTGAGTTTGAGGCCAGCATGGTCTACAGAGCGAGATCCAGGAAAGGTGCAAAGCTACACAGAGAAACCCTGTCTCAAAAAACTAAAGAGAGAGAGAGAGAGAGAGAGAGAGAGAGAGAGAGAGAGAGAGAGAGAGAGAGAGAGATATGATGATGATGATGATGATGATGATGATGATGATGATGATGTTGGACATCAGAAGTGATAGAGTTATAGCTGAATAAACTGAATTAGACTGTTGTTCCTGAACAGAGACCCATTTACATTTGATGTGGAGTCCTTCTTGCCTGGTTCTCCATAATTTATCATTCACATTTTATTTTACTGATAATGAATCATAAATTTATTGTAAAGCAATGCTTTGATGTATATATATAATTTTACCATTTATTAAGGATTAAAAAACAAATTTGCTTTAATCCCAGCACTTGGGAGGTAGAGGCAGGTGGATCTCTGTGGGTTCAAGGCCAGCCTGGGCTACAGAGTGAGTTCCAGGAAAGGCATAAAGCTACACAGAGAAACCCTGTCTAGAAAAACAAACAAAAAAATCAAAAAACAACAAAAAAATGCATGGTAATGAGATGAATGTGATCATTTACTTGTACACAAAGATTTAAATCTTAACCGAATATTTAATACTGTGGGACATGGTATTTTTCATTATTCTGCATTTTTCATGATTATTTGCTTTGCTTTTTTAAAATAATTTTTTCTTACAGTATATTCTGATCACCACTTCTCTTCCCAGATCCCCCCCGCCACTTCCCCAGCCTTCCAAATCCATGCCTACTTTACCTCATAAGGAAAATAAAGTACATGAATTTAAAAAAAATTGAAACAAAAACAGTAAAAAAGAAAAACACGAAACACATACACATGCAAACACACACCAAACATATAAAATCATAAAACCATAAAATATAAGCAAAAGCCCAGAAGGGTGAAAAATGCCCAAATAAAGCATTATGAGACAAAAAAAACCAAACAAAACAAACAAACAAACAAACAAACACCCTAAGTGTGGTTTGTGTATCCAGTGAGAATCTGTCAGAAAAAATGTCCTTTTTCCTTTGCACTTGGTTGATGATTGGAGATAGCGTTTAGGTTAGGGATTGGGGCTCATGCCCATGTCCCCTCTCAGCACTGGGACCATGTCTGACTTAGAACTGTGCAGGCTCTGTATATGCTGCCACAGTTTCCAAGTTTGTATGAGCATCAGTCCTGTTGTGTCTGGAAGGTCCTGTGTCCTTGGTGTCTTCCATCCCCACTGGCTCTTACGATCTTTCTGCATAGACACTGGAACCTTGAGGGAGGAGTTTGATGGAGATTTAAGACTGTGTTATCAAGGTTTCTCACTCCCTGCACACTGTCCAGTTTTGAGTCTCTGTATGTGTTCCCATCTGCTGCAGGAGGAAGTTTCTCGGATGATGGCTGATCAAGACACTGATCTATGAGTATAGCAGAATGTCATTAGGAGCCATTTTATTTCTGTTCCTTTATCAGAATAATAGTATTTGGTTTTCCTTGAGGCTCTTATCTAGTCTCCAGTTCTTGGCTACCCAAACATCAGCCATGAGTTCCAGTCCATGGAGTGGACCTTAAATTCTATCAGATAGTGGTGGGTTACTTCCACAATGTCACTGCTATGCCAGTGCTTCATGCAGACAGATCAATATTGTGTGTGTGTATGTGTGTCCATATGAAACTGAAAATGTTCTTTCAAGATCTATGAGGAGTCATGTTGGAAATCTTGATGGTGATTACATTGAATCACAGATTGCTTTTGGTAGGATAGCCATTTTCACAATATTGATCCTACCAATAGATGAGTACGGGGGATCTCCATATTCTAATGTTTCTCCAATATCTTAAATATTTTATTATAGAAGTCTTTCACTTGCTTGGTTCAGGTTACCTTAAGATATTTTAATTTTTTGAGGCTATTGTAAAAGGTAATGTTTCCTTATTTGTCAGCCCATTTCTCATTTATATATCAGCAGATTGCTTATTTTTGTGTTAATTTTATACCTGGTTACTTTTCAGAAAGTGTTTATCAGCTGTAGAAAGTTTCGGGTGGGGTTTTTTAAGCCACTTTCTTGTACTATCATATCATCTGCAAATATACTTTGACTTCTTCCTTTCCAATTTGCATTCCCAGTGATAGCCTTTAGTTGTCTTATTGCTCTAGCTAAGACTTTAAGCACTATGTTCAACAGGTATGGAGAGAGTGGACATCCTTGTCTGAGTGCTGATTTTAGAGGAAATGCCTTGAGTTTCTCTTCATTTAGGTTGATGTTGGCTGGGCTTGCTGTAAATCATCTTTATTATATTGAGGTATGTAGACGGAAGTTTCTGTTCCACCTGGTCCTGCAGCTGTTTATTCCCAAATAAACACTCAGAGGCTTGTATTAATTACAAATTGTTTAGCCTATGGCTCAGGCTTATCATTAACTAGCTCTTACAACTAAATTCAACCCATTCCTACTCATCTATATATTGCCACGTGTCTTGTGGCTTTACCTGTATTCTATTACAACTTGCTCCTCCAGGTAGATCTCAGCATCTCCACTGACTCAGCCTTCCTTTTGTCTGTCTCTTTGCTTGGTTTTCCCACCTGGCTCTATTCTGTCTTGCTGTAGGACACAGCAGCTTCTTTATTAACCAATGATGTCAATACATATTCACAGTGTACAGAAAGACCATCCCACAGCAGAGGTATTACCCTTATGTCTTAGTCAACATTCTACTGCTGTGAAAACACACTATGACCATGGCAACTCTTATAAAGTATAAAGCTGAAGCTTGCTTACAGTTCAGAGCCTTAACCCATTGTCATTATGGTGGGAAGCATGGCGTTATGCAGGCAGACATGGTGCCGGAGAGTAGCTGAGAGTTTTATGTCTGGATCCACAGGCAGAAGGCAAAAAAGAGAGTGTCACTGGGCCTGGCTTGAGCATTTGAAACCTCAAAGCCAACTCCAAGTTATACACTTCCTCCAACGAGGTCAAACCTCCTACAAAGTCACACCACCTAATAGTACCACTCCCTGGTGACCAAGCATTCAATCTATGAGCCTATGTGGGTCATTCTGACTCAAGCCACATCTTATATACCTCTCTCCAGGACTTTGGTCACAAAGCCATGTTCGATTTTGTCAAAGGACTTTTCTGCATGTAATGGGGTGATTATGTAGATTTTGTCTTTCATCTGTTTATGTGGTGGATTGCATTTATCAGTTCACATATGTTGAACCATCCCTGTATCTCTGGGGATGATCTTTGTGGGTGATCTTTTTAATGTGTTCTTAGATTCAGTTTTCAAGTATTTTCTTAAAAATTTTTATGTCTTTGTTCAGAAAGGAAATTGGTTTATAATTCTCATTCTTTCCTATGTCTTTGTTTTCTTTCTTGGGGACCTTGGATACAAAGTATTTATAGGTATTGGCAGATGACACAGAGAACAGGAATGAGCTAGACATGGGAGCTGAGAGGGTCTGCAGGAAGGAAGAAAGCTGGGGCTGCCACAGGAATGGAGGTAGAGTGGGTAGACAGACCCCTGCAAGGGGCATGCTACAGGGCTGGGGATGAGACTTGAGAAATTGTAATGGAGGACAAGAAGGAGCACATGTTTTTAAGCATGTTATACACAAGTACACTGGCAAACAAAGTATAATGTCCCCTGACATCACTGGGTTCTCTGTCTACTTTTTAGTAATATGTACTTTGTTAGAGAGCAATTTCAATCATTAAAAAATAAACCAAGGGGAGAGATTAGGTATACTAGAGAAAGCTAGATAAAGAGTTGGGGTTTTGAATAAGGTTCACTGACAGGGGACTCTGAGATCAGACTCCTAGAAGATGTGTCTTGTTAGCTATGCAGTCAAGGCTAGCAAGAGGATGAAATGTCCAGGAAGATGGGGACAGATTGTATAGAGACACAATTCATCTGCTGTATATTAATGACATTGCAAGGAGGCAGGGGCCTAGACAGATGTGGTGTAAGGAGAGTTCCATTAATAGATCAGGAGACAGAGCTAGGAGTAGGTAATTGTGGTGGGTTGAAAGAAATTGATCCCCAAAGAGAGAGGCACTATTAGGTGTGGCTTTGTTGGAGTGGGTATGGCCATGTTGAAGGAAGTGTGTCACTGTGGAGAAGGGCTTTGAGGTCTTATATATTCAAGATACTGTCCAGTATCTTGACAGACCATTTCCTGTTCCCTGCTTATCAAGATATAGGACTTTCAGCTCCAGCACTATGTCTTCCTGCACACCACCATGTCGCACTGTGATGATACTGGACTAACCCTCTAAAAATGTAAACCACCCAGTTAAATGCTTTTCTTTTATAAGAGTTGCCATGGTCATGGTGTCTCTTCACAGCAATAGGAACTCGGTAATGGTTGAGTTATCTGTATGATCCCAATGAGCTATGGCATGGACTTAGGCTTAGAATGTAGCACTTGATCTGAGTTATGTTCAGAGAGTTGTTTATGGTATTGGATGCAGAACACCAAAGACCACAGTGCCTGTCATCACTTTAGGTTACTGTCAGCCCCCAAATTTGTTTTTCCCTTCTTATCTCCAGCGAGCACATTTTGTAGGGAATGGGTACAAACTTAGCCACTGTGAAGTTCAGTCTTGTCTTTCTGGTCCAATGGCCAGCCTTGTCTTGGGCTTACAAGTCGATGCTTTTCTCCTTATCGTCTCCTGTACCTTTTCCTTCTTATCAGTCTCTCTCTCTGTGCTACAGAATTCGCATACTCACCAAAGCACTGAGCCTCATATTCCCCTCTAGGCGCCAGATGGGTTAAAGCAAGTCATTAGCAGCGTGCAGATGACTCTCTACCATGTGCAATGTGTTGAAAACAATTAAGAAATGAAAATAAAGCAACTTCCACTTGGAGTAGTTTGAACAAGAGCAAGCCCAAATTAGAATCCTCCTCCTCTCCCACTGTCTTCTGTCTGACCCCAACAAAGGGCTGTGCTCTGTATTTACTGAATAGTGCAGAAAACATGGTATGGGAAAGCAATAGAGGCTACCTTATTGCAGTTTTACAAAGAAAGAAGTTGCTTCACTGACTCCATCAAAGTAAAAGTGACTGTTAGTGGAAAGACATGGGTGTTCACAGAGTATTATAAATGAGCTACCCTGGGATCTCAGAGTGAGAATATGATGGAGCTGTCCTCTTGGTCTCCATTGCTCACCAAGCATCGGCAACTGTCAGGTATCCAGTACAGCTCCTTCAATACAATTTCTAGGTTTCATATTTCTGAACATAGAAATGGCTCGGTTATTCCTATCACTACATATGCTATTCATGACTAACACATGATACTTCAGACTTAAACAGGAAAAAAAAATATTTTCTTATTGTTCTGGAGGGTAAAGGGCCAAGATGAAGAAGTTAGCAGGTTTGGTTTCTTCTGAGATCTCTCACATTGTGTCTTTATATTCTTCCCTCTAATATTGCAAATCCTGTGTCCAAATGTCTCTTCTATTAATTATATCATGTCATCTTGGATTAGAGCTTTGTTTTGACTTAGTAGTCATGTTAACAACCATGTTAATGCAATTTTGCTATGACAAATATCTGAGAAAATCAACTTAAGGGAGGGAATATTTCATTTGTCTCATATAACTTCAGAGGTTACAGCCCATCGTCAGATAGTCTCGTCCTTTTGGAGCCTGCAGTGAAGCAGATGATTATAGCAAAAGGACATAGTGGACCAGAGCTGCTCAGTTTATGGCAGCTGGGAAGCAGATAGCAAAGCAAAAAGGGTCCAGGAGGAGACACATTCCCAAGGCATGCTACCAGTGACACTATGTCCTCCAACCAGGCCCCACATCCACCCTTCCCAACAATGGCATCAAATTGTGAATCCATCATTGACTTAATCCATTGGTCAGATCAGAGCATGTACAATCCAATCACTTCTCAATGGTTGTTATTAAATAACTGGGGGCCATACCTTCAACATCACGAGCCTTTAGGATGGACATTACATATCCAAACTGCACCATCAACATATATTGTTTATATAAAGCTTTAGAACTTTGGTTCTAGACTGAATATGTCACTTAGGAATGAGAAAACAGTGAAATTGTATTTCTCAGAAGGAAACCATAGCATAATGAACTTGAAATTTCAGATGGTGAATGGGGATGGGACATGATAAAGAGACTGGGGTCTTCATTAATTGGATATACTGGTTTCTGAGTTGTGTGGTATGAGCAAAGACTTCCACCACATCATAGTCCAAATCTGTTTTTTATATATTAAACTTGTCATAGCACTTTTAAAAATCTATATTCTTAGCCTCCTGCAAAATCACAGAAATGCAAACATTTCTTCATTTATGTTGGAGCTTTTAGTCTCTGAGCATTTCTTTCTCCAGTTTGATGAAGCAAATCAGCATTTGTACTTCACAAAGCTTTTGATACATAGCATCCTAATTTGCAAAGATTAATTTAGCATTAATAAAAAATTAATTCAGCTCATGAAGCTAATTGCTAGTCTGTTCATGGAAGCTTTGCTAGTCTCTGGTGAGCACACAGAACTGGCTTTGCACAACTTTTTCTGAAAATGTATAAGTGTAATTTAATGTGCTAATAATATACCAAATTGAATAAAATCAAGCTTTTATTGTATACTAAACTATTTTATTGTATACTAAACAAAATATTCACAGATATTTCAGTACTGTATTTTATGGCTGTTTCTTTTAAACAAACCATAACATTTAACAAAAAAAAATTCTACTGCTGTAGATTTAATGGACTAATTTTTTAACTCAAACATCAGAAAAAAGTGTTTCCTGTTGCTTCATTTTAGAACTAGATATAGATGCTGGATCCAAAAATATCCATGTTACTTATCATTTCTAAATCCTAGTCCCACTTTGCCTTCAATAGTGTAGTCCTTTTCTATTACCCCTAAGTGGAATTGGAAATGAGATCTTGAAATATTACAGTAAAATCTCTAGGGCTCTATTTACTAAAATGGAAAAGAAAAGCACAAAGATATAATAAATCTGGCACAATTTCCATATTTGTAGATGGTTGATCATATCAGCCAGGATGAGAAACAGGAACACAATCATGTGCTCTGGGGTGGAAAGATGACAAATTAACTTTGGAGGCATATCAAATTGGAGGTTCCTCTAGACTTCAGCAAGGCATCAGCCATAGCCCCATCTTCCACTAGCAGACATATGAGGATCTGCTTCATCTGCAGAAACAAAGCTTGATTCTAATGACTATAAAACTAATTGGATAAAGCCTTTATCTTTATGGGATAGTGCACAGAGTCAAACAAGCTCACTGCAGGTATTAGGATGCTCAAAGATCGCTGAATTTCCCTAATGGTACCAAGAATACATCACAAACACAATGACTTAAAATACATGTTAATTTTTGAAAGTAAATATTTCAAGGGCTTTCTTTTAGATTTGACACATCATGAGACTGCCAGGCATAGTGAGCAAACACATAGGGTTCTTTATTACATGTGTATGTGTTACTAGGAACCAAACCCAGGGCCTTATACATGCTAGGCCAGTTTTCTACAATTCAGCTACACTCCCAGTTCTGCTCCAGATAAACAAAAAGTAATTTTATAATATAAATGATTATTGATAATCTGAAATAAAAATTGAATAGAAAAATTTATATTTTTCTAACAATCCTAATGACATTAACATCTTTGAAAAGGTCAAACGATGTTAATTAAGCAATGATACAACCCATTATTGTTAGAACTAAGTAATTAAAAATAATTGAAAGAAATAGATGGCACATGTCATAAATAATTCATTTCCAAATTATCTGTGCAACAGAATTACAACAGTTTACTGGTTTATCAAAACAGCTGTAAAGTCTTCATCGGGACGTTAAGCTTTTTGACATTGCATCATTGACACTGACTAAACCTCCCCTTGACCTTAGGGACATATTCAAACAATTCTACGGTTATATTCTCAAGGAGTGTCACCCACTCACCAGCTCTGACAGTTGGTAGACAGTGGCAGCCATAACTCCTAAGTAGACAATGTCGGTGTTACTCACACGAGAGTTCTCCACACAGCCGAGAGTACTGGTGATACTGAGCAGTACTTGTATAGAAATCTTGGCATCACTGTGGCAGTTCAAACATCACACTCTCACCACTAATTCCACTGTCTCACCTTCACACATTTCCAGTATAATCCACGTGTCAACTACTCCCCCAGAACTATTTTTATCCTACCAGTGAAAGGAGACCATTGAAACAAGTATTTTTCGATTTCACTTTTTTCTACTTACTTTCTTTGTGAACAATATTTGAGTACTTACAAACTAATGTATTGATAAAAATGCGTTGCAAGGTAACAATTGCTTGGAAATTACATATTCGCCTTGACTAGCATTCATTGCATGCAGCATTAGCAGCAGTTTATGACAAATATTTGTGAACGTGTAAGCTCACACACTAACAATGGACTAGTCAAAGGGAACACTCGTCTTTGCAAGGGGTATATGCCAAGTTCCTTTGTTGAGAGAAATACGAACTACATCGCTTGGACACTCAGAAGTTAAATACAATGGCTAGTCACCAAGAGCCAGAGGCTTTAGGCTTCTTATCCACACTATTAAAATCTTTTCTAAAAATTATTTACCTGTTTTTTTGAGATTTCTGTGTATGTTTGCAATATGTTCCTATCATATTCACTTCCCCCTCCATCCCACAAATGCACAATTCTTGAATGCTAAAAATCTATACTTCTGTGACTTCTTTTTAAGGGGTCAGAAATAAAAATAAAATATAACAAAGACTAAGACACAAATGAGAATTAAGTCATTGATAAGAAACCTTATCATTTCCTTTACAGATTTTCATTACTGCAGGACTATCAGACACTTGACAAAAGGTAACTTTCTTGTAAGTTCATTACTGGAAAATTGGAAGAAAAAAAACCACTTCAAATATCATGAAATATGTTTACATCACACTTAACCACATTAGTGTCAATTCCACATATTCAAAAAATGAAAAGTACAATTTTTATCTTATACTTAGGATGAGTCAGGATCTTTCTTGACATTTTAACTCTAGTATATTCCAGAATACCAAGGAAAAACAGTGGCCCAGAGAGATCCAATAATGTCCCTATGACCACATTAACTAAAGTTGGCTCCAGATTAGATTCCAAACAGTTTGGCTCCGGAACAGGACTCTTGGCTGTATTGAAAATGTTGAGGGCATTAATTTACAAGCAGACTCAAGAGAATCTGGACAACTATTATATCTGCCATCTGCACATTGTCTATTCCAATCCTGAACTAAACACACCCTTTCCAACACTCCAGTTTACCTACTTCACTTATATACAGATGAAATAAGAATGTTTTCTAGAGAAGCGTGGGGCACATTAAGAATATGAAGAGTAAAACAAAAGAAAATCAAAATAATATTTTGAGTAGAAGAAATAACCAAGTACTAATTGAATGTCTTGTTTCATATCTGAGAGCATTATTATATGACAATGGGAATAATGTTCTATATCTATAAAAAATAAGATTCATATGCATACATTTGTTTTAATATATTTATAATTTTAGAGAAACCAGATTGGTTGTATTTTGAGGTGGCACCTGAATGCACATACAATCACTCACATACATACACACAAACCAATGAAAGCTGTGTTCTGTAAGTTTGCTTTTAGGTGAACTTTGGATTGAGGACCATACATTTCTTTGAAATTAATGGTAGGTACTGGGAGGAAAAATAGGAGTCAGTTTTGTCCTCAAATGTCTTATATTAGGAAAGAAACACAAACACTTCTAGCAAGAATGCAAAGAAAAAAAATAGAGGAAGTTTCTTGATATTGATTATATGGGAGACAACACGGAATTCTAGTTTAAACTGGCTGCTGATCCCACTTTGGTTAAGTCATTTCAAAATGCCATTGTAAAGCTATCTCCATATTAGAGTCCTCTGAAAGATGGAAATCCAACGCTGGCTCCCAAGGAGGGACTCCTGGATTTCAGCCAATGCCATCTCACAAAAATGCAGTGTTTGAAAAAAAAAAAAAAAAGAACCAGAAACAATTGTCTGCTGTGGACAGTGCTCTGTGTAAATAAAGTTCTGATTGGCCAGTGGCCAGGCAGGAAGTATAGGCGGGACAAGAGAGAAGAGAATTCTGGGAAGTAGAAGGCTGGGAGAGAGACCGCCAGCCGCCACCATGAGAAGCAACATGTAAAGACACTGGTAAGCCACAAGCCATGTGGCAAAGTATAGATAAGCAGAAATGGGTTAATTTAAGATAGAAAAAGTAGATAACAAGAAGCCTGCCACAGCCATACAGTTTGTAAGCAATATAAGTCTCTGTGTGCTTTCTTGGTTGGGTCTGAGTGACTGTGGGACTGGCGGGTAAGAGAGATTTGTCCTGATGGGGCCAGGCAGGAAAACTCCAACTACAAATGGCGCCCAACGTGTTGGCAAGAGTTTCCACCTAAAACCTGAGAAAAAGATTCTAAAACGGAGCTAAAAACAGCTTCCTAGTTGTCTCTCTCAAGTTAGCGGCAGCCTGCCGGTTTGAGCTACTATGGCGGGTTCCTGGCGTGTGCGTCTGACCTGCAGTATGGCGGGAATGAGGATTCTACAAGTGGCACATTACTCTGCTGCATGGCGGATTTAGCCTTTGCGAGTTTAAAAAAAAAAAAAAAAGGTTTCTAGGCTATGTGCTGCTTTGATAGAACTGCTTCTGATAGTTGATGGTACACATGGCTCCAGACCCAGAGCTGGTGGTAAACTGTACCACCGCCATGTTGGGAAGCTGAGGTGGGCGGAGTCAGCAGCCACAGTGGTGTTTCAGTCTTACAAAGATGGATATTACACAGAGAATCTGGTTTGTCTTGTCTTTGGGATTTTTAACTGCAGAAAAAGATTTGATCATAAAAGCTGTTGAGTTAAACAAACATGTAAATTTTAAAGGTACCTTGACTTCAAAATTTGGATATAAGGATATGTTGCTTTGGAAAGGAGTCTCTGCTTTTGTTTCCACAGAAAGCCAGAGGCTGTGGATTTGTTCCAGATTAAGATACATCAGGTTTGATCAGCCAAGACCACCTGAAAGGTCTCCGATGACACAATGGCCCAGATGATCCGACATCCAGGATGGTTTCAAGGCAACTGGTTCAGAGGTTTACCCTCACGGACTACTCCATAATCCTAAAATTTTCTTTGTGTCCCCATAAGATACAGCACCCCCCTCCAGCAGGAAGTAGTAAGAGAAAGTACGACCACATTCCCAAAATTATCAAGCTGGCTTTGGAGATGGAATTGGCTCACTCCTTCTCTAAACCCAGACATATTGCTAAAAGAAAAGGTTAAGAGATTCTTGTGTCCCAAATCAGAAGAGCCCTCTGGTGTGGGACAGAGAAAAACCAATATTTTTCTTTAAAGCAGGTTGATTATAAATGTGATCTCTTTCTAAAGAAGAAAAGGGGATACGATATAGATCTAATAGGATGAAAGGGTAGATTAAGGAAGGAACTTACTTCTAAAGAGCAACAACTTGTTTAAAATGTTTTACATTGGTATAGATTTTAGTCTATTGATACAAACTTAAAGTTAATTTTGTTATACTATGTATATATTTCTACTCGTGTTTAAGGTATTATGTTTGTATAGCTCATTTTAAATTAGAATGGATAATTAAAAATAGATTAATAATTAATCATCTGTGATAATCATACTCATAGCCATGTTAGTTAAGTCTTTTAGGTATACATAGAGATATTTCAGATAGATAGGTAATCTTCAAATACTTCAAAGACCTACAGAAGATGGCATTTAAAATATTTTTAAATTTCGACTTTCTGGACAGTGAGACATATCTGCTCCTGGCAGCACCGATTTACTTCAGAGAGGAGGATGGGCATTGAAGACACTTCATATCTTATCTTCATGTTGGCAAAAATAGCCATTTGGGCAAGAAACTGTTCTTGCCTGGACTGCTTGATCGACTGGACATGCAGGACCCATAGAAAGGTGACCACTAAACTTTGCTTGACAAAATGGTCCTTCAGGTTCCTGCTTCGCAGAGGGAAACTGCCAGACATTCTACAGGACACCGAGAGAAGTGACCGAGAGACTCTAGCCCTGTGGGCTGAAGACAGATGCCCCAACTTTACAAAGGAACATTAGGTGACTGTCCAGGCTGCCAGCTGTCTCTGTCTACCCTGCAAGACTCCCAAAAAATGCTTGCATCCTTCTCCCAGTTCTCAGGTAATATTATATCCTTCTGAGGTCTTTGATGTGGCTGAAGACTAGATAGTTATAATTTCTTCAGTTATGATAAAAGATAAGTTAGATATAAAACCTTAGACTCACAAATAATAAGATAGATAGGATATCTTCTTGAATATTGTAACTGTAATTCTTGCTTGATAATTGTTTTGTTATATGTAATTGTACTATGTAAAAGTTAAAACCTTCCTTTTAAAAAAAAAGAAAAGGGGAAGTGCTGTGGATATTGCTCTGTGTAAATAAAGTTCTGATTGGCCAGTGGCCAGGCAGGAAGTATAGGCGGGACAAGAGAGAAGAGAATTCTGGGAAGTAGAAGGCTGGGAGAGAGACCGCCAGCCGCCACCATGAGAAGCAACATGTAAAGACACTGGTAAGCCACAAGCCATGTGGCAAAGTATAGATAAGCAGAAATGGGTTAATTTAAGATAGAAAAAGTAGATAACAAGAAGCCTGCCACAGCCATACAGTTTGTAAGCAATATAAGTCTCTGTGTGCTTTCTTGGTTGGGTCTGAGTGACTGTGGGACTGGTGGGTAAGAGAGATTTGTCCTGACTGGGCCAGGCAGGAAAACTCCAACTACAATTGTCAACATTAAAGAAATCAGAGACTATTGGTTGTTTCCCTTTCTTAGGAGCTGTGATGTCTATGAACTGCAACAATGACCACCATGGCAAGATATCATCAATAAGGGTACAGTAGTGGCACGCATATCTTGACAAAAACTAACAGCTGTCTGATTTGACTTGCCCACTCAACAGGAGGGAAAACATGGCTGCTACTGTAAATGTAGTCAGCTACCTAGGGTTGGCTATGAAGTCATGGATCTTGAATGAGAACTTACTATGGCCACTTTACTAAACCAGCATAAGTCCTAACTGCATTCTAAATACTTATCCTTATACTCACAGATAAGTGGAGCTCTCATCCTTCAAAGATGCTTCTTTGCAGCAAATGGAGACCATAATAACAATTTAAACATTATAAACATATAACAACCACAATGACCATGACTAACAAATCAGACTATAAAGGACAGAAAAGAGGTGGAAGGCCGCTGCCATTTTCCAGAAAAGACATGAATGCCTGTCTCCATTATTAGCCTCTGTCTTAGTTAGGGTTTCTATTGCTGTGATAAAACACCACAACCAAAAAGCAAGTTGTAGAGGAAAGGGTTTATTTGGCTTACACTTCCAGGTCATAGTCCATCACTGGAAGAAGTCAGACCAGGAATTCAAGCAGGGCTGGAACCTGGAGGCAGGAGTTAATACAGAGGCCATGGAGAGATGCTACTTACTGCTTGCTTCCTATGGCTTGCTCAGCCTCCTTTCTTATAGAACCCAGGACCACCATCTCAGCAATGGCACCACCCACCATGGGCTGGGCCCTCCCCCATTGATCACTAATTGAGAAAATGCCTTACAGCTGGATCTCAAGGAGGCATTTCCTCAGCTGGGGCTCCTTCCTCTCTGGTGACTCTAGCTTGTGTCAAGTTGACACACAGAACCAGCCAGTACCAACAGACCCCTTGTCAACCTGACACACAAACACATCACTGTTAAACCACAACCCTTCCTTTCTTATTCATCCCCAAGATCTCACATTAAAATCATAATTTTAAAAGTCCCAGTCTTTGATTAAAATTTCAGTCTCTTTAAAATATCTAATCTCCTTCCAGGCTGAGCAAAGTGTCCCTGTGTAAGCCCAACGTTCCAAACAGCCAGCTGATGTGTAAAATTAAAACACGAATATAATAAATTAAAAAATGAGAAAAAAAACTAAAAAAGAGAAAAAAAATCTAATCTCCTTTAAAAGTTCATATCTTTCAGCTGTGGGCTCCTTTAAAAATCAAAATTAAATACCTTCAAGAGGAAAGAACCAGGACACCATTATAATCTGAACCAAGAAAACCAAACTCTAACAGTATAAATAACTCAATGTCCAATTATCTGGGATTCACTGACTGTCTTCTGGACTCCTCCAAAGGGCTTGGGTCACTTCTCCAGCTCTGCCCTCCACAGTACACACAGCTTGTCTTCTAGGCTCTAACTGGCTCCACTCCACTGCTGCTGCTGTTCTTGGTGGTCATCCCATGGTACTGGCATCTCCACAATGCTGGGGTCTTCTGTTGCAACTGGGCTGCACTGTCACCAATAGCCTCTCATAGGCTCTCCTCATGGTACCAAGCCTCAACTTCTTTGCAGGACCTCTCAGTCCTGGGCCTTCAACTGCCACTGAGGCTGTACCTTCACTGATGGCCTCATTGGCCTCTCACAGTGCCAAGCTCCAGCTGCTCTCCATAACCTCTTCATGACTTCAAAACCAGTACCTCCTGGGTGACTCTTACACATTATCAAGTCCTGCTGCCAACATGAGGTACAACCTTGGCCACCTCTTGCACATAGCTCCTCTGTGCTCTCAGGAAACATTTCCCAGAAGATTTCACCTCAAAAATGCCTGTCTCTTCTTAATCATCACTAATTTCTTAGTTCCAGCTAACCAGCATCAATTGTCCCAGCAACATAAAGGTTTCACTTTAAGAGTTCTGGTATCTTATTGATCACAGCTGATTCTTCAGCCCCAGCTAACCAGAACCTTGGAATCTTAAATTAAAATAGCAAATGGCCCTGATAGAGTAGTTAATCTTCCCTCTGAACTTTCACAAGCCAGGCCTCCATCTTCTCCACTACTCTCAACGTTCTTATTTTCTAAGCCCCTCAAGAACATCCTACTGAGGTCTCAATACTTAATGGCTTTTCTAGCCCAAAATTCCAAAGTCCTTTCACAATCTGCCTCCAAACATGGTCAGGTCTGTCACAGCAATGACCCACTACACTAGTATCAATTTGTCTTAGTTAGGGTTTCTATTGCTGTGATTGAACACCATGACCAAAAAGCAAGTCAGAGAGGAAAGGGTTTATTTGGCTTACACTTCCAGGTCATAGTCCATCACTGGAAGAAGTCAAGACAGGAACTTAAACAGGGAAGGAACCTGGATGCAGGAAATGATGCAAAGACCATGGAAGGGGTGCTGCTTACTGGCTTGCTTCCCTTGGCTTGCTCAGCCTGCTTCCTTATAGAACCCAGGACCATCATCCCAGGGATGGCACCACCCACCATGGGCTGGGCCCTCCCCCATGAGAAAATGCCTTACAGCTGGGTCTCATGCAGGCATTTCCTCAGCTGAGGCTCCTTCCTCTGATGACTCTAGCTTGTGTCAAGTTGACACACACAACCAGCCAGTACAGCCCCCTTCTCCCTCGTCATTCATGCTGTACAGTTATAATTCACAGCAGACTAGAGGGGTAGGCTGAGTTGTGAGCAGACTGAGGTCCCCAGTTCTCTTTGGCCAATGAATAAAAGCTCTTTCTTTTCCCACCAAACATGAAAACAAAGGCAAAATACCGCAACCAATCAAAATGCAGAGAACAAGTGATGGTGTGGTATCCAGCCCCAATTGAGCCATCTATGACACAACTCCTACTCCTAAGACTCAGGGAACATCATCAGAGGGAACCCAAAGATTATCAGAACCAGAGGTCTAAGAAATCTGCTGTGATATTGGGTCTCCAAGGAATGGAAATAACACATGATAACCCAACAATATGACTGCCTTAACAAGACCTGAACAAGAACAACAACAAGTGATGTGCTAAAGTAAGTGGAGAAAATCTACAGGGCCTCACCCCCGGACAAAGAATGGAGGAACACTGAGAGTAGGAGAATTTGTCTTCCGCAAGGATCAGTCCCTAACTGGTTACCTACCACCAACTGCTCGGGCCTGAAATCTTATACATACAAGCAACACTAACTGGGCTCAGCTGGTGGGGTGTGGTGTGTATGTGTGTGTGTGTGTGTGTGTGTGTGTGTGTGTGTGTAACAATGACAAAGAAAAAGAGGTGTGAATTTAAGAGGGTGTGAGATGGAGGCATGAGAGGAAAGAGGAGAAATGATGTAATTATGTGGTTTTGTCAATATAAAATACTTTCTGCAGATGTTAGTAAATTAAACGTGTGTTTTGTGTTCTGTTAAAAAGGGGTGTGGGTAACCTGGTCCAAGATAAACATGGTTGAAATTAACAACACAAGTAGAGATGACTGATGTTTTGGAGCCAATGAAACATTGAAGTATTATATTTATCATTAAAATAATAAAAATAGTACATTTAAAGAAACAAAGAAAGCAGGTGAAAGAGGCAGGTACAGTATAGGTACTCCCAAAATGATTTAACTAAGATAAAGTACCAGGGTAAACAAACAGTTATACAAGAAAGATCTAAAATTATCTTTACTGATATTTTTGTTCTAATTAAAACTAATCATTTTTACCACTAGGGAATAACCCAATATTTTAAATAGCTCTAAATATATCAGAATTTAAGAAATATAATACTACCATTCTTTCCCCTTAGGCTATGGAGAGTCACAATTCATTAGTGGCAATTGTCTACTTAATTATTAATCCAGAGAACAGAAGATTATTGGCATAGTGAAATTCTGTGTAGCGGACTAAATTTATAAAAAGATTAGCTTTTATCCACTGTGATAAGCTCTATATTCACTATATAAACACCCAAGTGGAAAACACAGAAGCAGTAGAAGAAATATAGGCACAGGTTTTAAATACTGTATTTAAATGAAGGGCTGAAACAAAAGCCCTATGTTTGTAAGCCAATTTTTGTAAACATTACTAAAGTTTGGTATACAGAAAGCAGATCAAGACTGAAAAACCTCACTGTGTGTCAGTTAGATCTTCATATAGTTAATTAATTAGAACTCTTATTGTAACTATCCTTTATAAATTTTCTATAAAAGTCTTTATCTATAATAAAAGAAGTCAAAGAAACTCCCAAGTGTTTCACTTGAGGAAATGATTCCTGTACCAGTGTACCATCCGGTGGCCTGTCCCACTAATCTCAGTACTTGAAGATGTCAGTTTGACATTTTGCTGTAACCAAAAAGAAGAAAATAAAAATAAGTTCAGGCTAAAACAATGAGAACAACCTGTGACCTTTCTAAAAGCAGGAAGAAATAAGAGCATAGGAGGGACACTGGAGACCCCCACCCAGTCTTGTGAGTGACAGAGTAGATCTGTGATACACAATGATGTCAGCTCCAACACAGTGTCCCATCAGATGCTTTGTGTCAGCTTGAGAGAAGCACACGAGAAGGATGTTTGTGTGTTGGTGTAAGGGCGTGTATGTGAACACAGGAAAGGCACACATGACCTTTCAGAATTGGGTTAAAACATCCTCAAGCTGTATGTTGACCAAGAGGATTAATTTTCTACACCACACTTCATCAAAATTGCCTACCTACTGTGACTAGTGACAAGAAAGCAGTTCTGGCTACTTATAAAGCTAGTCTTAGGGGATTTCCATTCGTACATGTTTTGTTCTGTTTTAGCAGCCTAGAGCCAAAATGTCTGGTCTGTTTGGATCTCTGTCACCAGAGAATGCAGTACTGTGAATACTTGTTATCAATATCATTGCCAGATCTGGAGATTTTGAACTTTTCCCACATATGGCCATTTTTGGAGACTGTGCAGAAGTAGACAAATAGAACTCTCAGGAAATAATAAATTGTTGAATATAGGCTACTCTGTTACAGCAATGCATCATGGTTTGCTTCCTGTTGCTGTGATGAAACATCATGACCAAAAGCAACTTGAGAGGAAAGAGTCTATTCCATCTTATACTTTCAGGTACTAGGTCATCACTGAAGGAAGTCAGGACAGAAACTCAAGGCAGGAGCTGGAGCAGAGGCTGTGGAGGAATCGTGTTTACTAGCTTGCTCCTCCGACTTGCTCAGCCTTGCTCAGATATAAAATCATTTGTCTATGGATCGTAGTGCCCACAATGGGCTTGGCCTTCCACATTAGTCATCAGTCAAGAAAATTCTTCACAGCCTTGCCTACAGGCCAATCTGATGGAGGCACCTTTTCAATTAAAATTCCCTCTTCCCAGTTGATCCTAAGTTGTACCAAGACGACAAAGCCCAACCATCACATAATGTGTGTAGGATGGTGTTCTAGTTTTATTTCTGTGGTTGCCATACTACATTGGGACCAAAAACTACTGAGGTGAGGAAAAGGTTTAGTTCAGCTTATAGGTAGTGGTGGTTTGAGTGATAATATGCCCCCCTAGGCTCATACACTTGGATGCTTGATTGGTGGATGGAACTGCTTGGGCAGGATTAGGAGGTGTGGCCTCACTGGAGAAGGAATCACTGGGAGTGGCCTTTAGGTTCCAAAAGCCCATGCCATGCTCAGTCAGCCTGTCTCTCTCTGCCTTGTGGCTGTTGTCTCAACATGTACGCTCTCAGCCACTGTTCCAACACCATGCCCAAATGCCTACTACCATGCTCCTCATCACTCTCTGAAACTGTAAGCAAGCACCCCCCCCCCCAAAAAAGAAAACCTTTTCTTCCATAAGTTGTCTTGGTCATAGTGTCTTGTCACAGCAATAGAAAGAAGACTAAGGGAAGTTAAGGCAGGACCTCAAGGCAGAAATGTGGATGTAAGCCTACTTGTTAATCCACGTAGCATCACCTCCAACTACGGACCTCATTTTACAGCCAAAGGAACACAGCAGGAATGATGAAGTGCTTCCGGCTGGCTGGTTTGCAGACAGGCTTACACTTAGCCAGCTTTCTTATCCAGTTCAGAACCGCCTAGCTAGGGATAGTACTGCTCAGTGGGCTGGGCCCTCCTACATCAATTAACAATAAAGGCAATCTCTAGTAGGCATGCCCACAGGCCAATTGAACCTAGACAATGCCTCAGCTGAGACTCTCCTCTCTAGGCTATGTCAAGTTGACAGTTAAAGCCAACCAGAATGAATGGAGAAAAGTTACAGACTAGAAATTGAGAAACGTGTACTCTTCTGTTGTCTCTAAACATTGCTATAAATCATGTTAAATGCCCCTTATCCTCAGCTTCTTTAACTGAAGAGTGAGCTTCTAAATCACCCTTGTAGTCCCTTTGCCTCCAACCTTGTAAAGCTTTCAAAGGACACCATCTACCACTGCTTTAATTTTGGCTCAGTGGATCACCTAGATTTAGAAGACATCAGTGCAAACATCTAATACTACATGTTCATGAAAGAGGGAGCTCTTTCAAAATTCAGGAGTAATGGAGCCAGGCTACTTAGTGTAATTCACAATGTGCACATGCATCAAGATGCCGCATCACATCCCCAGCTGCTCCTCACTTAGAAAATAAAGTTGCCAGGCTTGGTGGTACATGCCTGCAATACCATTTATCAGGAGGCTGAAACAGAAAGGTGCAAAGTCCAAAGCTACAATGGGTTATAGATAGAGTCTAAGGGCAGCTTAGGCCTGGACTCAGCCCACAATCTATAAAGAAATCTCAGGAGATAGCTCAGTCAGTGGTCAGAATCTTGCCAAGCATATGGAAAATCTTGGGTTCAACCCCAAGTGCTGCCAGTAATAAACAGAGAGACAGACAGAGTAAAGTTACAGGAAAAGTGGAGTAGATGATCGTTCATAAAAAAGGGAAGAAAAGAAAGAAGGATGGAGAGAGGGAGGGAGAGAGAGAGGGAGGGGAAAGGAAAGAAGGAGGGAAGGAAGGAAAGAGGGAGGGACGGAGAGAGAGAGGGAGGGAGGGAGAGAGAGAGAGAGAGAGAGAGAGAGAGAGAGAGAGAGAGAGAGAGAGAGAGAGGAATGAAGCCCAGAGAATAGATTGCACCTGTTGCTGTGGGATTCAGTTTACCATTACAGGCTGTAACGTAAGTAGAAGTTTCCTAACTCCATCTAAAGCCTTTTGCCCTTCTTCCAACTCCACCACTTTTAGACTATTCTGAAACAAATCATGAAGCCTGACATGACGCCACAGTCCCTTGTGTCATTCCCACTACAGTTTCCTCTGCCTCATACTCCTCTTGAGGTGACTAAGCTTTTCTTTTGACTAGTTCCTTCTTCTTTTCACCATCAGCTCTCAGCTCCAGTATCAACCACAGGGGAGCAATTCTGAGGCCACCTGTCTCCTCCATCCAGCTCCCAGGTCTTGGCACATACAGTGATCCGAATCTCTTCTCTGCAATGTACCATATTAGCACCTCAAATTTGACACAATTTTCTCATGAGGCTGTTCACATGAAGAAAGCACAGATAGGGAGCCACAATGAGGATTTTTAACACAAGAGTCTTCCTATCTTTAATGCTACTATTAATAATACAATAGAAAATTTAAATTATAATATCACTGTCAATATCCTCTTTAGTTTCTCGTTACAAGCTCTCATAAGGCCACACTAAATTGAAGCCTAAAAATATACTTTTAAGAACTACATAAATACTACAATTGACAGAGCTATGATTTTAATGGAAATAATTAGCTCTTAATTATATTCTTGAAGTCTTCACTTCTAGGGTCTCTTCTCATCCCTTATTAGTATGGTTAAAACAAAAGATGATCTGTCACTCTGTGGCTTGAAATTAAACTAAGCCCAAGGTCACTAAGCATTGCCAGTCTATACAGGGACTGAGCAATGCCAGTCTGTTCAGGAGACTCAGTGTTACCAGTCTGTATAAGGGATTAAGCATTGCCGATCTATACAGAAGTCTTAACACTGTCAGTCTATGCAGAGATCTGAGCATTGACCTTCTATATAGGGCACCGGATACTGTTAGTCTATAATGGAACTGAACACTAAAGGTTTATAAATTCAAAGGTGCCAGTTTCAGAAAATATTCTTGAAAAATAGGTTAAAATATAAAATATATCCTTAGGGCAATTTTGACATGAGTCAATAAGAGGAAATATCTATTTGGACATGGAGTAAAATGTTTCTTGTAAGTTAAAAAGTATAAAGCTACAATTTTTCATTTTTTTTAAAGTCTTACAGCAATGCAGAATAAATGTAAATGTAATGCCACTAAACACCCACATGGTGATTTGGCTGGAATCATGCATGTTTTGGATATAATAACACCAGCAATCCAGTGAAAGAGATAAATATTAATGACATGAGCATTTTCTGTTTCTATTATTTTATCAAAAAGATCAGCTCTTCTCTCTCCTGTGAAGTTCTTAGATTTTCATTTTTCTTGCCCCAGAAGTTGAAAGTGGTAAACAACTTCTGTGACTTTAATAAAGACTGTAGAACTGGTGTTCTCCATTTAATAGTGGATTGTTCTAGACAATTGAGAGGTAAAATTAAAATAAATTGGACACCTACTTCATGTTTACCAAGATCTTAACTGATTGTGATAATATAAACTGAATTTTGATGTGGGCATTAGAGTACTTATTATTCAGAATTCCATATAAAATGATAATAAAATAAATATAAAATCATTTCCAGACATTATTGAAGAGAGTCCAATGGCTCTCTAATCCTGCTGCCTGTGGATCTGGATGTAGAAGTCTCAGCTACCATGTTTGCCTGCATGTTGACATGCTTCCCACTTTGAGGATAATGGACTGCACCTCTGAAATTGTAAGTGAGCCCCCAACTAAATGTTTTCTTTTATAAGAGTTGCCGTGGTCATGGTGTCTCTTCACAGCAATAGAACACTGACTAATGCAGAAGTTGGTACCAGGGAGCAGGGTATTGCTCTAACAAGCCCAACCATGCTGCTTGTTGGCAAAATGTGGACTTTGGGGCTCCGGATTAGGGAAATAGTTGAATGCTTTCAGCAGGGCTTGATGGACCAGACCCTCAGGAGCATGAAAGACAGTGGTGCTAAGAGCAGTATGGATTATGATGGGCCAGTCTAAGCGGCTTCAGAGAAGAGTATTAGTAAGTGGCTTAAGACTGTTCTTGTGATCTATTGGCAAAGAATGTGGCTATTTTCTTCCCTTGTCCAAAAGACCCATCCAATTATTAACCCCTTGGAAATTAAACTCTAGTTTCTTCCAAGGGCGTCTCACTGGGGAAACAAGCAACCCTGAAGGGTAGGCTGCATGCCCAGCAGTAAGTAGATGCTAACAGAAAATGAACTCAGTGGCATCTTTGGAGACTCCTGTCTCATAATGTCATGTCAGGCTTTTCCTTTTTTTCCCCCCCCCCTTCTCTCTTTTTACCCTACAGGTCGTGTGTGTGTGTGTGTGTGTGTGTGTGTGTGTGTGTGTGTGTGTGTTTATCCTCTGTTTGATTAGAAAAGAACTAAAACCTGATTCCAATGCCCTGGCATCAATGGACCTGTCTTAGAAGCCTGCTTTATTCTCTCCATCCTTTTACACTCAGACATTCACTCTATTACCGGCCTCTTTCATCATTGCCGTATGACAGGCTGAGACCCTACGAAAGGTTCATTAAGCTATAATCTATCACTTGACAAGAGAGAGTGAAAAGCATTCTATGTATCTCATTAGTATTTCCAGATCAAAAAAAAAAAAAAAAAAAAAAGTAAACTGCCCAAAGTTTATTTTTCAGATTGCCATTATCTGCTGGAAGAAGGAAGCCTGATAGCAACAGAAACCAATTAAGTAGTTGGATACAAATCTTGGCGAGACATCATTCAAATTCAAAAAGTAATTCTAACTTGAAATGTCATTAACTGGGACTACACATTATTAACTGGAGTCAGTCAATTTAGACAGAATTATCAACCTGGATGAAGTGGGGACACAGCCTTAATTAAAATACTTAGATGTGGTAAACACAGTCCTGCCGAACAAATGGCTCAAAGTCTTCAAGAAACAGCTTGATTCTATTAACTTTAGCTTCTTATTTGGATGTTTATTATATGTTTGCCATCACCAATATTATGCTCTCTATTGTTGTGGAATATTATTTTAACTAGGCAAAGATGTGTTCCATTTGTTTATGCTGTGGAATATTATGTAACTGTGTAAAGGTGTGTTATATTTGTTAACACTGTATTTGTTTAATTATGAGAAGATGTGTTGCTGTTTCACCTTGCCTGCCTAGGGCACCTGAATGGTCTAATAAAAAGCGGAATGGCTAATAGCTAGGCAGGAAAGGGATAGGCGGGGATGGCAGCAGAGAGAATAAGGAGGAGATATCTAGGCTCAAGAAGATCGAGAGAAGAAGAGAAGAGAGAATGAGGGAGATGCCTGGGGCCAGAAGCCAAGCAGACACCAGCCAGCCAGGCATAGAGACAACAGAAAAGTACGATATAAAGAAAAGGTAAAAAGCACCAAGGTGAAATGTAGATTAAAAAGAAACAGGTGAAGTTATAAGAGCTAGCAAGAAATGAGCATAAGATGAGGCAGAGCATTCATAACTAATATTAAGTCTCTGTGCTGTGATTTGGGAACTGGTTGGTGGCCCAAAAGAAAAAGCCTAGAATATTCTATCACCAAGGCAAGTGAGTAGCAGTATGGTGCACTCCATCCTAGGGAAGTGGCTTCACTCCTTATTGCACTCCATCACCAGGGACTGTGGATGAAGAGTCAGTATCAGCACAGTACGCACCTTCACTAGGGAATGTGAGTGAATAGGTGTTTTCATCTCCTCAAACATACATTGGGATTTGGAATTAATCATGATATTTCTTAGGGACAATAATAATAATGCTAACACTGTGCTTGGAATTTTCATACGAATTTTAAAATACAGTTTAGAAAAAGTCACACCCTAATCACCATTTTCTTTTCACCAGTCGCTATAAACACCTGTAAGATCATAATGCCAAGAACCACAGGGTTCTGATAAAGCTCAGCTTGTTCCTAGCTCTGCCTTGTGATCGCTATCTGTTCTTAGTCAGATGAATTATTATTTCTGCACCAAAACTGCACCAGTAGCTGGAGCTATGGCTCAGTTTGGGTCATTTACCCAGCATGCATGAGGTTCTAAGTTCAATCCCCAGCCCTAGAAAAAGGGGGCAGGGCAAAAATGCTCAGGAGGAGCCAGGCAGTGGTGGCACACATCTTTAGTCCCACTCAGGAGACAGAGGCAGGCAGATCTCTATGAGTTCGAGGCCAGTCTGGTGTATAGATCAAGTTATAGGACAGCCAGCGCTACAAAGAGAAACCCTGTCTGGAAAAACAAGAAAAAGGAAAAAAGGCTGCTTGGGAGGGAGAGATGGTTCAGCAGGTAAAGGTGCTTGTTACCGAGCCTGACAGCCTGAGTTCAGCTCTAGAGAGTCACATGGTGCAAGAAAATAATCAACTCCCTTAAGTTGTCTTCTGATCTCCATATGCATAGAGTAGCACACATGCACACACACACACACACACACACACACACACACACACACACACACACACACAGAGAGAAAGAAAGAAAGAAAGAGAAAGAAGGAAAGGAAGGAAGGGAGGGAGGAAGAAGGAAGGGAGGAAGGGAGAGAGAGAGAGAGAGAGGGGGAGGGAGGGAGGGAGGGAGGGAGGGAGGGAGGGAGGAAGGAAGAGAATAAAGAAAAATAGCTCCAGACCTATCATAATGATAGGACTTATAAACCTAACAATATTGTATCTTCCCCACGGGATTGTATGAAGCCATCTAAATAGTGTTCTAGTGAAGTGTCAGCAAATGATATAGGAACTTAAGCTAAATCTTAACAAATATATTTAAATCCATTTCAACCCCCTTCTGTTTAAACTACACCCTGCATGCTGAGATACAGCAACAATGTGGGTTTAATGAGTGAATCAAGAAAAGGTCATCAAAATCAAAAATGAGACTGGCATATTTAAGGAAATTTCAAGCCAAGAAGAGACCCCCCCCACTGGTGGCAGCATAGCAGTAATTCCCTTCAGCCACAGAACTGGCCAAAGGTCATCCATCAACAGAGTCCTTGTTGCCCATGAGAATGCCTGATTTGCTGACTCCTGGCTTCTCCCCTTTTAGTGAATCTGACTTCTCCATCTCATTTAAACTGTTTGGCCCTTGACTCTCACGATCCCAGCAGCACCTCCACAACTAATAGATGTTTCTGAAAGCCATTTCTATAGGTAGAATGGTATGACTTTTTCAAACTTTGTTTTTTGTTTTCAGTTTATTGGAACTATTTGGAAAACATTTATACCTCTACCCCTTGTCTGATGAGATATTATAAAAAAAAATAATCAATTTTTAAGCTGTCAAGTCTCAGAAATGGAAGAAGAAAGCCATCATTCAGGTTCATGACCCATCTGGAAATTTCTAATAGGCAAAATACTGCCCCTCCCCCAAGATTAATATTACATTTCCTTTCTAAAGCAAAATTTCATAATATACATATTTTCTGTGTCATTCCCATGGGTAGATATTCATTAATAAAATCTTGTTTCAGGAAAGCACTGTATAATTTATTTCACTCTAAGGTGCAAACAACTAGTCACACCCACTCTGTCACCAGCCCCATGAAGTGTCCTCACAGGGGTCAAGGAAAGAACATCTGGACTGCATAGCTGTGGGGTTGTTGGTTTTTTAAGTGTTTTTTTTTTCACAAGTTTACCTTTGAAACCAAGTGTGTTGCTTACAGTCATTTAGACAGTCTTCTATATTTGCAAATATTTTAAATGCAAACCAGATGATTTGTATTCTGAACTCCCAGTGGTTACATTACTATCAGTTAAGGCTTGCCAGGTTGAGACTAATTTATGCAGAAGCAGTCCCAATGACTATTTCTATCAGGCAGATATTTCTAAGCCAAAGCAATGACTTGTCTATATTCATTACAGTACTAAATTACAGAGATTAAAAATACATAAACCATGAAGCCACGTGGTGATGTTTCTATGTAACACTTCCCAACTGACTCAAATAGGCTGTGTTTATACATCTGATTAGAAAATTGAAAAAATAAAAAAACAGAAACACAACACCTGATACCAATAAAAAGAAGATGCCATTGTGTTTTTATGTGGCATGGTTTATTCATTTTTCATGTTTAGATAGATAAAAGTAGTTCAAACTTGGAAACAATAGTTGTCAATGTTTTTGACAAGAGTAAAATACAAAATAAAACTCACTTTTACTTTGTCATTTCTTGGATAACTTAATTTGTAGCATTTTTAAATAATCAGATTTCAAAATGAGATCTTTATATATGATTGGCTTTATGTTTTTGTTCTAAGAATTGCAGTGGCACCAGGCAAAGTGGCACAAACTTTTAATCACACCTTTCAGGAGGCAGACGCCAGTGGATGTGGGTCTCCATGAGTTCAAAGCTAGTCTGATCTACATGGTGAGTTCCAGGACAGCCAGCACTACAAAGAACACTGTCTTCAAAATAAAAGAAAAAAAATATACATTTGCTTGAGTATTTTTTCTTATATTAAATTCTGTGCTTACAAGGTATCTTTATTTCTTTTAAAGAAAACTCATTAGCAGTGTAAGTTTGGGTTAAACTATTAAAATAAAATAGTTAAGACTCGCTGGAGTTGCTTTCTGGCCCTGAGCCACATAAGAAATCTCACTACCAACTTGGTTAAAAGAGTACATTAGCTATCTCTATCTGAATCTTAACTTGAACTGAATGTACACCAAAGCCAGAAGCAGCCTGACCCCTACCCTCAGTTCCACACACCGCACCCCCACCCCCCATGTCAGTGTTCCCTGCTTTTCTTTAAGATAGCTCTTTTTGTAACACTATGAATGACAATTGCTGAATAAAAGCAGCCCAAGGTCAAGATCACTAGTTTTACTCAAGATGATACTGAAGACATTCAACCTTGAAGCAACTCTGTCTTGTTCCTATGAGAGAAGAATCCAACAAATTAAAAGTAAGGATTATGGTCCTTGTGCAATCGGGTTATTTAATTTGGGTTTAAATACTACCATGTTCTTCAAAGTGAAATGCCAAGAAGAGAAACATTTAGCAGATCCACATTAAAAAAAAAAAAAAACAAAAACAAAACAAAACCCAGATGTTATAGTGATATTTTATTTGTATTGAAATGTGATTTTATTTGTATGTCAATAAAGTTGCCTTGGGGTCAGAGCAAGCCAGAGCAGAAGCCGAGCAGTAGTGGGGCACGCCTTTAATCCCAGCACTTGGGAGGCAGAGCTAGGCAGAGCTCTGTGTGTTCAAGGACACCGCCAACATGGCAGACACATGCCTTTAATCTCAATACCAACCATAGAAGACCTGGAGGTCTGTACAAACAGGCAGTGACAAGGAGGTCATGTGGCTGGGTTTACAACCAATGAGAAAACAGAACAGAAAGTCTTTAAATAGACAGGACGCACAGAAGTAGGTCTCTGGCGGAGAGGAAGAACCGCAGAAGCAGGGAAGGGTAAGGTTTTCCACTCTTGCTCTGACCTTGTGGTTTTTTAACTCTGCAATCGGTTCTGTGTTTCTTATTTATCAAGTCAGATACATCTACATTTGGCGTCCAACGTGGGGCGAATTCATTAAAAAACCGTTTGCCTTGGCAGTGGGTCTGGCTTCCCACCTGGGCGGGCCTGGCTCCCTAGCTCCGGCTTAGCCCCGGCCTAACCCGGGCCTAGCTCAGCTTAGGACTTAGGCCCAACCTACCTTAGCTACGAGCGGTTACAGCCGCAGCTGGAGTTACTTGCTTAAAAAGCTGGTGCTACAAACAACTCAGGCCTGCGGAAGCTACGGCTAATTGCAGTAGCTACACGCAACTGCAGATAGGCTACTTTTGGCTGAAACGCCAGTGCACGTGGTTGGTCAGAGCTTAAGAAAGCCAGAGCCCAGACTCGACTGGGCTCAGACCGGAACATTGAAGCAGTTGGATTCAAGCTTTTAGCCAGAACATGGCTACACTTTCTTGCTTTCTCTCTCTCTCTCTCTCTCTCTCTCTCTCTCTCTCTCTCTCTCTCTCTGGATTCCCACCTCGGACGCTAGGTAGCTGTTTGGAAATTCCCTCGGATTTCTACTGTTCTACACAGAATTGGTAAGTCATTTAAAAGAGATTTTTTTTTCCACATTAAAAAAAATGGGTTTTATGTGTACACTGGAAAAAAATTGGGCTTTGTTTGAAATTTTAGGCAGTATGGTAATGGAACAACTATATGAGAAGATTAATGTTGATCAAATTATGTACATTGTTATTCTTCTTATCCATATTTTACACTTTAAAAAGACAGTCAATTTAAGTGCCAGGATAAAATTTTTAGAAAAACTTGTTAAACCTGTTAAAATGAATTATAGAGAAATTCAGATTCAGACAGAAGAAATTAACAGTGAAGTTGTTTCAGGATTGGATTATAAGGTTACAGAAAGAAAGCCTGTTTTCACACAATCACCCTTAATTTATCTGGTAACCATACAACAGCAACCTGATCAAGTGACTACACAAAATATTTGGACTCCAGTTGAAATGTTAGACTTACGAAGGTTTAAGGAAGCAATAGTATCTTATGGCATGCATTCTCCATATGTAAAACAAATCTTAAACCCCTGGTCAACTTATAATAGAATTATACCACAGGACTGGCGGGAGCTGGCACAGGTGGTTCTGGAACCCGGACAGCAAATGTGGTTCAAACAGGAAGCTAAAAACATAGCAAAACAATGTAGGGATAGAGGTATACAAATCTTCCAGGATCAGCTTGTTGGAGAAGGCCAATATGCTGCAGTACAAACACAATGTTTATATGATATGCAAACTCTAATTCTATGTCAAATGGCAGCCTTGAATGCATGGGACAGAGTTGAGGAACCAGGGAAGAAAACTGAGTCATTTACAAAGGTTATACAGGGCCCAAAAGAATCTTTCACAGATTTCTTACAAAGACTGACTTCAGCAGTAAAGAGAATGGTCCCAAATTCAGAAGCTAGCCAGATAATAATTGAATCTTTGGCTTTTGAGAACGCAAATGAAGCATGCAAGAGAATAATCAGGCCGTTAAAGGCGAGATCTGCACCCTTGGAAGATTGGATTAGAGACACGGTTAATGTTGAGGCTCATGATCATGATAATATGTGGGTAGGAGAAGCAATTTCAAGAGGTTTGAGGAATGTTAGATGTTTTGGATGTGGAAAGCAAGGACATTTGAAAAGGGACTGTAAACAGGGCACTTCTAGAAACAATGTTTCTTCAAGGAACAATGGCAACAGAATGCCCCTTCCTTCAGGAGTATGTAGAAGGTGTGGTAAGGGAAGACATTGGACCAATGAATATAGATCAACAAGGGACAGACAAGGTAATACTTTGCCTCAGTCTTTGGGAAACTCCCAGAGGGGCCTCAGGCAGGCCCCTACAGTGAATCCAGTTCAGACCTTTCCTTCAATCATAGAGGAGACCCCTACTCAGAGCAGTTAAATGACCAAATGCCTATTGGAATAAACCAGGCTACTCAGAGTAATGGAACAACTGAGACAGAGAGAACAGAAAATTCAGGAGAAACCATAAAGAAAATTTTTGGCAAACTTCTATAAATGAACAAAGACCAAAATTAACAATAAAAATAAATGGTGTTTTGTTGTCTGGTCTGGTAGACACAGGTGCTGATGTTACCATAATTGCACCAGAATTTTGGCATCCATCTTGGCCTCTTCAGGAGGTAAATGTTCAACTGTTAGGAATTGGAACATTATCTCAAGTTAAACAGAGTGCAAGATGGCTCGAATGTATAGGCCCAGAAGGACAGAGAGGCAGATTAAAACCATATGTGGCTAACATAGCCATGAACCTGTGGGGTAGAGACCTGTTACAACAATGGAATACTCAGATTAATATCCCTCCAACATCAGAAATAAATAATAAACTAGCACATGTTTCTGAGAGAAATATTAGAAGGTATTATTCTAATGAGTGGTCACGAGCCATCCATATTATACAAGAACAGGGCAGAAAAACTGATGATCTTCCAAAGACACCAACAGCTCTACCTTTAAAATGGTTAACAGACAAGCCTGTATGGGTTCATCAATGGCCTTTAACAACAGAGAAACTCCAGGCTTTAGAAGAGCTGGTAGAAGAACAGTTAAATGCTCAGCATATTGAAGAATCTGGTTTCTCTGTGTAGCTTTGAACCTTTTCCTAGAACTTGCTTTGTAGACCAGGCTGGCCTCGAACTCACAGAGATCCACCTGCTTCTGCCTCATGAGTGCTGGGATTAAAGGCATGTGCCACCACTGCATGGCTCAGCACTTTATTTGTTAACCAATTAGAGCAACATATTCACAGCATACAGATATCCACAGCATGAGTGCTTATCACAGACAGAGGATAGAGGCCCATGTCCTTCTGCCACTCCAGCAGCAAAAGGCCACTTAGGAAGCAAGCAGCACATCCTCATCCAACACCAAACCTGCTGGCCTCTGGATCTAGACACACTGAGCATCCACAACAGAAAGTCTTAACTATTAATTAGAAAGAACTAAGGTATTTTATAACATCCTGAATACACTATGATTTAATCTTGGTTTCTTTATCTGTTCTGGGAGATGACCTGTTCATGGTGTCACCATGAGAAGCCTGAAAAGCCAGATGAGGCTGACAAAGCAAACCAACTAAGGAACAGCACTGGTCCCCAGCAAAGATTTCCTAATCTAGATCTCAATCTATCCAAAAATGATAGGGAAGAGGGGAGCTGGGGAAAGAGAGGGGGGATGCTATATGCAATTTCAAACTAACAAGCTTTTTATTAAAATTTCATGTCATGTTATTACAGCAGATGTCAGGAAAAGAGTCAGAGAAATCCAGCCAAGTTGTTTATGTGTCCTCAGAATTCAAGCTGCAACAGTATGGGGATGGGAATGACAAGGTAGAGATTCACTGGGGAATGGACTGCTCTGTGCTGCATCCTTCCTGTGCCCTCCTGCTCCAACCTATCTCATCTTTTGCTCCCCATAGAATTCAGAGAAAGCCCCATGCTGTTATTTTCATGCAGAGAGTTCCTGCCTCAAGACCTGCTGATTTCACACACTTTTTCAGAGCTCTGTGCTAAACACAATGGACCTTTCACAAGTCCAGCACATATGTAAACGACACAAGATTGGGAGCAGGCCTGTGCAGGTGGCAAGGTTGACAAACTCAGCCTAGCACTGCTCAACTTCACCCAGGCCAAGACTCTGCAAAGGAGACGGGTTGTGACAATCGTGGGAATTCTGACATGGTATGTCTTTCCCAGTATGGACCGTAGCAGGGAGTGCCACCGCTGATATTTCTGACCCTTAGCACCAGTGTGTATGGAACAGAGGTCTAGATCAAAGGTGGTAGAGATGTACATCACTCTAAAGGCCAGCGTAGAACATCTCCATCAGGTACAGAGCACACAAAAGCTTGGGAGTTTTTCACCAGTTAGTCAGCAGGATTGAAACCCTGGGAAACTTCATCACAAATCAGCCCTGGCAGTAGATTTTAAGCATCAGTTCCACACAGAGTTCCAGCTGTGAAAACTGGACCACTGCTAGCCTTACCCAAGCCTTGGCTACACCAGCAGTGTAAGAAGACTCATCCCTTCCTCACATGGTATAACCAGGAAGCTTAAATGATGTATCTTTACTTCCTTTTTATATTTATTTATTTTGTACACCTGCCATGGAACACGTGTGGAGGTCAGAGAAAAACCCAGAGGATTCTGTTCTCTCCTTCCACCATGAGGGTTCCAGGGATCAAACTCAAGTTGTCCGGCTTGGCAGCCAACACTTTTATTAACATCTGAGCCTCCTGACAAGCCCAAGATAACTTATGGGAAATTTATAAGCAAACATTCACTAAATGTTCATCCCCCTGGTCCACTTAAAAGGAAAAAAGAGAACATAAGAAAAATGTACAATACCTTCCTAACATGGGAAACTTCATAGACATACTTGTTAACATGTGTTTGAATTAAAAGAAATGGAAGACAGGACACAAAAGCATTAATATTGCAAATCACAAAACCAAACATTCGAGTACAGTCTGGAATCCTAAGACTTCTCTGTGCTTGGCTGTCACATTTAGTATTAATCACGGTCCTGTCACTTGCAATCCAGAGGTTTATAACACTTTATCTTCTCTTCCCTTGAGCCAATGGTTCACAGATTTCACAATCCTTATCAGTTAAACCTTATGCCATCTGTGTTGGGAGTACATCTACTTATTTTGAGTTTTAAGTCCCACTTTCCCTCAGTTCTTAACTGGAACTGATGCATGTGCTCTATGCACTGAGGGATAATTTTTCTTATTTCAGTATCATTTCAGGTTCCTGTCTTCCTATGTTAAGGAAATAAAAAGAAAAAATTGGAACCCAATGTCTTTCAAACAAATTGTAGAATCAACCCTGCACTTTCAGTGTGCGGATAAAAATAATTAACTCGATTAATATATACGGTGCTGGCTGGCTTTCTGTCAATGTCACACAAGCTAGAGTCATCATGGGCTGTAAGCAAGCCTGGAGGGCATTTTCTTAATTAGTGATTGATATTGATGGGGGAGGGCCCAGCCCATTGTGAGTGGTGTCATCCAGGGGCTGGTGGTCTTGGGATCTATAAGCAGGCTGAGCAAGTATGAGGAGCAAGCCAGTAAGCATCACCCCTTCATGGCTTCAGCATTAACCCCTGCCTTGCACCCCTGCTTGAGTTCCTATCCTGATTTTCTTCAATGATGGACTATAATGTTGAAGTGTAAGCCAAGTAAATTCTGTTGTTGTTCGTCTTTGCTCTTCTTGGGGGCCCACCATCCAGCTCCCAAATAGGGAGATGAGATAATTTAAGATAAGAAAGCTGGCTAGAGACTAAGTCAAGCTAAAGCTGGGCATTCATAATTAAGAATAGGCCTCTGCGTGTGATTTATTGGGAGCTGGGTGTCAGGCCCCCCAAAATAGAGAAAAACAAACAATAATATTAATCTCCAATGTCTCAAAAGCCATAGTGAGTGGCTCCTGAGAAACAACATGGGAAGAAATGAAAGGAGGCAGACTTCAAGGCCAGCACCTGGCACCATCAGCTTGTCTTGTAAGCATTTCTTTTTTATATAATTTCTCCTTTGTTGATACATTCCATATTGCTAGATTCCCTCCCATGTTGAAGGGAGGGAAATTTTGACATTATTATATCACAATACCATCTTTTTAAGGAAAACTAATTAAATGAAAAAAATGTTTTTCAGTAGCTTTTCTATCCTGACAATTGTCTTGATGACAATATTCGATGTTAGCTTTTCATTTTCTTGACTTTCTGGGATTTTTTTTCTTCCCCACTTTTCAAGGTGTGATGGCAGGCCCATGCTCTAATTGTCCTGTTGATATGCAAAACCACAGACTGTTTTGGCATGGCTTTGCCTCCAACAGTTAGCAAGAGTCTAATAAGCAAATTACCTTTGCAGCCCACAACAGCCCTGCTGTGCTTCATTCTTTCCTGGTGGAGAATTGGCTCCATGGTAGACACAGATATTAGGACATAGGAAATGGTAGTAGAAAGTGACTCAAGGTCTGATAGGAATTGAGAAAAGTCTCCAGACAAAAGTGACATATTCACTCACCTGTTTAAAAATTAACTCATACATGTGTTGGTTTGGGGGGCTCATGACTCACTCATAGATCTTTGAGAGCTAGAAACAATCTCTGATAGTAGCATGTTGATGAAAATGTGTATTTTTCTTAAATTGGCTCATATGCACTTATTCATTTTGATAATAGCTTTATAAATACTAACTATATTTTATAATTTAGTGTGGATAAATTATGTAAGTACAAATATAAAGTTAAACAAGTAAATAGGTCTATGTGTGCCTATCTGCATACAAATTTATTCATAAACATATCTCAGCCAGGCTTAAAAATGAATTTTGGTAATGTTAATGGCTATTTGAGGGGTCATATGGAAACCTTCCTAAAATATGTACATATATGAAAGAAATCTTGATGAAGCCATCAAATAACGAGGGAGATAATGCTCCAACTAAAATCTTTTTCTACCAAATGAAACCTCCAGTGCCAAGAATGGGTTACATCTAGTTGAGTCATTGGCAAAAGGGGCCCCATGGAAACCCTAAATGTTGTAGGCTATTGCCAATGCTTTTGGTTGCTCTCCACAAGCCAATTGTAAGACCCTGTGGCTGAAGACAACACAGATTTCCTTGAACATGGAGAAGTCAAACTGGTGCCCAACTAGAGCCTTCACCCACCCTGACTAGTATTTATGCTACTACAATGTACTCTGTATGCTACCAGAGGAGAAAGGGAACCACCAACCCAGCTAAAATCCTGTGATCTACAATGGTGACCTGATACGCTGGTGCATTTGTGGCACAAATATTGTGAAGGTAACCAACCACTCTCAGATTGGATTTAAGGCCCACTTATGAAATGGAGCCCATGGCTGACACTTGAGTGGCAAAGAGCCTGAAATTAGACAGGCCATGAGCCTAGGAGAAAACCAAGCACTATTATTTCAATAAAGGAACATAGAAGTAAAATGTCTCCTAATAACATGATGCCTTTCCTAGGAAGGAGGACAAGTCTGCCTCACAACTAAACTCTGAGCCCAAAATGCAGCTTTTAGTACACCCGCCTGTCCTGTGAATTTTGGAC